>NW_003852680.1:426429-431585 GCF_000181295.1 Otolemur garnettii
GCTTACAGGGCTTACAGAACACTGCTGTGCTGCAGACCCTGATCAGTACAGGACAGACACCTGCAGCAGAGGAGCTGGGCTGCCAGCTCTGGATAACAATATAAAGGTATAGTGGTCAGGCCAAGCCATGTCCTTTCAGGTCCCAGAGACATGGACCTTCAGAGGAGGTCTTTCTGTCAGCCAGTGCCTTCTGAATTTAGAGGGGGTGATTCTGACACAGTGACTCCCATGCCTGAGGGGTATGGGAGAACACCTCTGGAAGTCTGGGCTGTCATGACAGCTGTGAAAATTCACCACTCAGGGACCTAGTACAGGACAGGCAAATACAAAGAGTCCTTAGAGGAAAAATTGAAGCAGAAAATAGAACAGAAAATTCACCCCCACGATGGTCTCAGCCAAGCTGATCACCTCATAGGCTGACTGGCTCTGCCTCTCTTGTGAAGTCTGGGCCATATGGGCCACCCACCGTGAGCACACCCTGTCCTGCCAGGTGGATGTGGAGTGGGGGAGGAGAATGGGCCTGGAAAGATCATTTCCTCTCTGGGCCTCAGTTTCTCCACCTGAGACCCACCCTGCTCCAGTATGATGTGGTTTCTTTCTAAGCTATAATGTCATACTGTGAGACCCCTGGCATGTGGTTCTGCTTTATTATTGGGTGTGACCATTCCTGGGACCCCTTCCCTGGGCGAGAAGGGTCTCGCTTGTCTTCTTTTGCTCACACCTTGTTGGGCCACCCCCCACCCTACCACCACAAAAAGACTGGCAGGCGAATGGAACACAGAAGGCAGCCCAGCCCACCCAGGCTGTGGGATCCCCCAGGGAGACCCCCCCCCCCATGGGCTTCAAGGCAGTTCCAACTGCCTAGCTTCAGCACCCAGTAAGTGAGAGGCAGCGGAGGTGGAAAGAGGCAGGGGATGGGAACCCTAGAGTGATGACATGTTTAAAGGCACGGAGATTGCCTCCAAGAAAAATGATGTGTGAGATTATGAATGCGTGTCACAAAGACTGGCAGGCATTACAAAACTCCTTTCCACTGGGAGTGGAGTCCTGTCACACTGGCTGCTCAAGAAGTCCGGGAGGAAAAAGGCAGCCAGTGGACTGGCTGAGGGGCTACAGACTCGAGGGGCTGCAGGCTCTGTCCCTGCACCTGACTAAGGGCACTGATGAGGACAATCTACTATTTGTGGACTTGGGAAGGGTTCCTTTTTCTCAGAGAAAGGGGAGCTATTAATTCACTAAGTGCTCCCACCAAATCCCCACTTGAAACCTGGGCCCAGATCCAGTCAGGAACATATCAGAAAGTCTAGTGACCCAAAGCATGTGGGTGGTGGGGCCCAGTACCTGGTGCAGGGTAATGCCAGAGATTCACTTGACCATCTGGGAAGAGTCACCCTTCCCAGATGACAGGATTCACCCACCCGTACACAGCAAGCTAGGGGTCAAATGCCTGTCCTTACATCCTGATTTTTCCAACTTAGCTGCATCCAGACAACCTTGGGCACAGTGTGAGCGGGGGAACATTTTCTCCTCCAGTATACTATGCTCTGGCTGATGGCTGTGTTTCTGTTGTGGATGCCAGGGCATTGGGGCTTCCCTGGCTGAAAGGTACATTGTCACCGAGCACAGCCACCCAGGCCAGAGAAGCCAGTCATAAGAGTTAAGGCTTCTCAATCGGTCCCCAGCCTTGAGCTCTTTGGCAGAACTCCTTGAATGAAAGGAAGGCCAGGTCTTCTTGAGGAAGGACCCCATTATATCACAAAAAACTTACACTGTACTCTTTCTCCCAGCCTTCTACCAGAGTAACCATACATTGGCAATAAGGAAATAATCAGAACCCCTTAGGGACTACAGGACACTTGCTCCACTTGTTGTGAACCAACACCAACTCTGGGAGACCCAGAAAGCTGCTTTAGTCAGAGCAGGGTCTCTTGGGGGTCAGTTTCCATGGAGTTTCAGTTCTTGTGGCTCCAAGAACCCATCCAGTGACTAGGGCCTCAGCTCCCAGATGTGTAATTGGAATAGACACACTCTACAGCTGACAGAATCCTTAAGGGTGTGAGGGAGAGCAGGAAGTGGTTAAGGCTGGCCCTACACACCCAGGGTTCAGGGATGCTTTCCAAGGGGGCGGGGCGGGCACAGGGAGGGGACCTGGGCTATGGAAGACGTTCTGCCACAGAAAGAGAGCACTCAACAACACCCAGCCACTTTTGGAGACCCCTGCCCTGCAGACTGCTGGGATCCACACAGATTATGCCAATGTGAGGAGGGGGCAGGGCAGCCTGGGCCTCAGCAGATCACCAAATTGCACAGACTCCTACAATGTTGCTGAGGTGCCCACCTCCCTAGGCCAGGCCCACCCCATTATCTTTTGCAGGCTTGGTGTGGTGGGGATTGTGTGGGACTCAGAAGGCTCTGGACTCAAGCATTCTCACTGGTAAGGCCCCTCCGGAAAGCCAGGGTATCTCTGTCAAATAGAACCAGCCATCACATTCTTGGGGTAATTCCGCTCACCGAGAGGCAAGTTGAGCACATACAAGGGCTTGTTCCCTGAGGCCTTGCAGGAAAAGCCTCCTTGGGGAACTGAGTGATGCCTCTCCCCAGGGCTCCTCCTGCAGCCTTACCATGCACAGCAGCCAGACTGGGAAGCAGGATCAGCGGTGACTTCTCCTACCCCCTCCTCACTCCTGACACAATTGTCCAGTCCGGTGGCTGGACCTCCTCAGTACCCTGTGCCATGGGCCCGAGTCAGAGTGTGATGGGGAAAGACAGAGAAAATGAATGAGAGAGAGAGGTGGAGAGAGACAGAATCAATGAGAGAGAGATGGAGAGAGAGAGGGGGTGGGGAGAGAGAGGCAGAAAAACAAGATGAAAGAATGTGAGAGAGGGAGAAAGAATGAATGAGAGAATGTGAGAGGCACAGAAAAAGAGAGAGAATGAGAGACAGAGACAAAGACACAAAGATGGGGAGAGAGACATGGAGTGAGAGAGAGAGTAAGAGAGAATGAATGAATGGGAGAATAAGGAAAAGAAAGAGACAGAGAGAGGTAAAGAGAGGCAGAGTCAGAATAAGAGAATGCCTGAAAGAGAGAGGGAGAGAGAATGAATAAATGAGGGAGAGAATGACAGAGACAGAGAATGAGAGACACACAGAGAGAGAATGAGGAATCACTCCTCTCCCCTCAGACAGGGAGGACAGAGAACAGATGGAGACCCCTCTGAGCATCAGTGTCCTGGCAGAGAGAGTGCAGGAGGATGAGGAGTGGAGGCTCCCACACTCCCTGCTCCAGGCTTCAGAGGAGGTGGTGGGGAAGCTGCTGGCTGCTACCCTGGCCAAGGAGTTGGGGGGACTGCTCTCTCCAGTGGTCTGGGAGGAGTGGGGCGAGAGGCCACTTATCAGGAAATGTTGCCTCCTTGGGAAGGTTTATGAGGCCAAGCAGGGGGTCTCCCTGGGGGAGAAGGCAAGAACCACTCATGAGTCATTTGAAACAGAGCTGGACAAAGAACTCAAGCAGAAGCGATCCCACCCAGATTGCCAGCCATGGGCAGAATGAGCTCATGGGCTGTGAGGGGTGTGTGTGTGTGTGTGTGTGAGAGAGAGAGAGAGAGAGAGAGAGAGAGAGAAACACAGCACCTCAGGGCTCCCCTGGCCAGCCAAGTAACTTCCACAGGACCTAGTCCCTCCATGGCCACGCTGCCCCCTGCAGGCCAACCAGAGAAGGGGCCAGCATCCCCACCAGAATCCCAGGCTATCATCCCCATCAGCATCTCAGCCAGAATCCCCACCAGAATCACGGGCAGCATCTCAGTCAGCACACACACACCATCTGGGCAGCATCCAACATGGGCTGTGTCCCGGGACATTTGTCAAATATTCATGGGGCTTATTCTTCATGGTGAGATAGCATACATGTCCTCTGTGAGATGCATGCTGAGGCTTGCATTGAAGTAGTGCAGAAGACCCTTGGTATTCTTCAGTGGATTCCCTCCAATGGTAACATCTTCCAAAATTCTAGGACCAAATAAGTGCCAGGAAGTGGATATGGATAGGCTTGATCAGCATTGTTATACACACTCCTTTGTGTGTGTGTGTGTGTGTGTGTTTAGTTCTGTACAATTTCTTCATGTGTCCACCACCAAGGTTGAGATACTGAACATGTCCATGAGCACATGGTCCCTGATGCTGCCATTTCATAGCTACAGCCCAACCCTAGGAAGCTGCTAATCTCCCTCTCTCTCTCTCTCTCTCTCTCTCTCTCATTTTGTCTTTTCAGGAATGCTATCTATCTATGTGGTATTATACAGTAGGTAACATTTTGAGATTTGCTGTTTCACTCAGTAGAATTCCCATGAGATCCATTCAAATTGTTGCCTGTATGGTTAGTTGAGGACTTTTCCTTACTGTGTAGTATTCCACTCTATGGATGTACCAATGTATTTGCTTGTTCACCTGCTGATGTACATCTGTCTGGGCTGTTTCCAGTTTCTAGTGATTACAAATGAAACTGTTGTAAGCATTGATATCCAGGCTTTGTGTGAACTTAAAGTTTCATTTCTCTGAGATAAATGCTCAGGAAAGCAAAGGCTGTGTCATGTGCTATTTTGGAAAAAACTGCAAGCTGTTTTTTTAGCGGGTCTGTGCCATTAGGCATATTTTATATCCCTACCAGCAATGAATGAGAGATCCAGTTTCTCTGGATTGAAGTAGTGCAGAAGACCCTTGCACTACTCATCAGTGTTTGGGGTTGTCACTGTTTTTTTGTGTGTTTGTTTGTTTTTCATTTTAGCCAGTCTGATAGGTGTGCAGTGATGTGTCATTGTGGTTTTTATTTGCATTTCCCTAATGGCTAATGATGTTGAACGTTAATGATTTGTATTTGCCATCCTCTTTAGTGAAATGTCTATTTGTCTTATGCCCACTTTCTGGATTTTTTATTAGAATTACTGCACATAGTACAGTAGTGTACATTACTGCAATTATAGGGTACAATGCACTGACTCCATATATAATCTGGAATGTTCACATCAAACTGGTCAACAAGTGATTCACCTCACTTATTCAATTGTTGTGTTTAGATAATTTGTATTGTATTTTAACATATTTGACATGTATACTTGCAATATACCCAGTACGTGAGGTCCCACCGATTACCCTCCCC
>NW_003852680.1:432643-433937 GCF_000181295.1 Otolemur garnettii
GGGGCTCCGGCCAAACTACAACAACAACAACAAAAAAAATAGCCAGGCGTTGAAGTGGGCACCTGTAGTCCCAGCTACTTGGGAGGCTGAGGCAAGAGAATCGCCTGAGCCCAGGAGTTGGAACTTGCTGTGACCTGTGTGATGCCATGGCACTCTACTGAGGGCAATAAAGTGAGACACCGTCTCCACAAAAGAAAGAAAGAAATGTAGGTCTCAAGGTTTTTGGTTTTGTTTTTGTTTTTGCCTGTGTATGTACAGTTGTCCTGGCACCATTTGTTGGAAGGGCTCTTCTTCCTCCACTAAAAATAGCTTTTGTATCTTTATAAAAAAGAATCAGTTGTGCATATTTGGGTAGAGATATTTCTGGGTTCTCTTTCCCATCCCGTTAATCTATGTGTCTGTCCCTCAGCTCATACCACAATGCCTTTGTTTCTGTAGACGTATGCTGTAGGAAGTCTTAACATCAGGGAGAGGGATTCTTTCTACTTCGTTCTTCTTTTCCAGATTGTTTTAGGTAGTCTGAAATCTGTGCTTTATCCATACATTTTAGAATCAGCTTATCTATGCCTACAAACAAATTGGCAGAGATTTTGATAGAAACTACATTAAGCCTATAGATTAATTTGGGAGCACTTGGTATTTTGCTATGTTGAGCCTTCTAATCCATGAACACTGTATGTCTCTGTATATTTAGGTTTTATTTTATTTCTTTCATCATCATTTTTCAATTTCACCTCACATATCCTATACATGTTTTGTTAAGTTTATAGCTGAGTATTGCATTTTATTTGGACTGGTTACTCATAGGGTTGTGTTTTACACAAATTTTAGTTTCCCTTTGTTTGTTGCAAGCACACAGAAATGCACCTGATTTGGGAATTGATTTTTGTGTGGTGATCTTGGACCCTGCAGCCTTGCAGAATTCATCTATTAGTTCTAGAAGGATTTTTTAAAGATCTACTGGGAATTCCCATATAGATAATCATGTTATCTGCCATTTAGGACGGTTTTATTTCTTCTTTTCCTACCTTTTGTTTCCTTTTCTTGTCTTATTTATGTCAAAATAAGAGTAATGCGAGCCGACATCCTTGGTCTTATGGGGAAAGTGCCCTCTTTCACCATTAAGTATGATACTAGCTGTAGGGATTTTTAAAATGGTTTTTATCAATTGAGAAAGTCCCCCTCTCTTTCTAGTTTCCTGAGAGTTTTTGTCATGAATGGGTGTTGGATTTTTCCAAATACCTTTCTGCATTAGTTAGTTAAAGAGATTGTATGCTTTTTCTTCTTTAGTATG
>NW_003852680.1:435394-442751 GCF_000181295.1 Otolemur garnettii
CATAGCTCACAACAACCTTTAACTCTTGGGCTCAAGCAATTCTCTTGCCTCAGCCTCCCGAGTAGCTGGGACTACAGATGCCTGCCACAACATCTGGGTCTCACTCTAGCTCAGGCTGGTCTCAAACTTGTGAGCTCAGGCGATCCTCCCACCTCACCCTCTCAAAGTGCTGGGATCACAGGTGTGAGCCAGCACACCTGACTGATATGTTGAATTTTCATTTTAGCTTCCAAATTTGTACATTTGTACAAACAACAGAGCATCAAAATCTACGAAACAGAAGTTGATAGAGCTGAAAGGAGAGATAAACAAATCCACAATTATAGTTGAAGACCTCAAAATCTTTCTGTCATCAGTTGATAGAACTACTCTATAGAAAATCGGCATGGATATAGGAGAGCTCTGTCATACCATTGACCAAAAGGATCTGTTTGACATCTATAGCATACTTTACCCAACAACAGCAGAATACACATTCTTCTTGAATGCCCATGGAATATCTATCAAAATAGAGCACACTAAATACCTCAATGATTTTAAAATAATTGAAATAACATAGAGTATACCCCTCTCTGACCACATAGAAGATGAAGTCTCTGTGCTTAGAGGCCAGACTGGAGTGCACCAAGCATTTGGGGAGGTTGGGAAGGGGAAGGGCTAGTGAGTGGCCCCTTAACACCTCTCAGCCCTGATTGCCAAACTGTATCAACTCACTGAGCTAGAACTGCACATGCCAGACTCAAGGTAGTGGACCCCAGGAATGTTTTGCTTGACTTTTGGGTGGAGGGGTACCCTACATCATTGTGCCTAAGCAGATGGTGTAGAGCAGGTGTAGCCTACTTTGCAGTCAGTGTGGTCTAGCAGCTAGCTAGGTCTATAGCACCCTAATTCCTGTTGGATCTTTTGCATCAGCTCCTCCACACCTGGCTAGATAGGGGTGTTCAATGTAGTACAAAGGGCAATAGTACAGCCTCTCCCTGGTATACTGTCCTGCGCTAAAGCTTGGCCTCATGGGAGCCTCACACCCATCTTCCATTCCCACCTTCCCACACCACGGACTTCTAAACAGATAGCTTCCTAAAGACAGTGTAACCAGGTTTCAAATGTCATGAGGTCATGTCTCTGTATGAGGTATGTATATATTTCCAAGCACTTTACTTCTCTCATCCAACCCTGACTGATAGATACCTGTGGGGTGTGGTGATAGCTACATCCTCAGATGTGAGTCAGCTGTGCAGCAGATAAGGGTGCCATTCTAGGGTTAGTTAGTTTAAGAGTGGTGCTGGTGTCAGTAGCAATGTTATTCCAGCAAGGCCATCAGGATAAAACTGTTGTCAATTCCAGCACTCTGATAGAAAGGGCCTTTTGGGGAGTCCCTATCCCCAGCCAGATCGGACCTCAGGCACAGAAGCCAGTGTTAAACTTGTCATGTGTCTCCCTCCCAAGTACCTGGGCCCAGCCACCCAGCCCCATGTGAAGAGGGGACATGTTCAGCAGAGATATGTCAATGGTAAACCATTTTGAAGAGAACAAATTAACTGTTTCAAAGAGAAAAATAAAACCATGCCCTAGCTTACTCCATAAACAACTTTCAGATGGATTAAAGACACTTTGAAGTCATTAAAATACAGGAGAACTTTTCATTTATTGCAAAACAAGAGAGTCCTTTGTAAGCATAAGAAAACTTTGGTAGCTGGGTAGAATAATACAGATTTTTTTTTTTTTTTTTTGTGGCCATCTGGCCATATACCACAGACATTTTAACTTTGTCAAAGCTTTGACCTAGTCTCTAAGCATTTATGCTAGAAAAGTAACAGAGATGCACAAAACATTCTGGACAAGGACAGTGATCAAAGCATTATTTATAATAGTAAAAAAGTTACAAGCATTATAAATGTCCTCCAAGAGGACATCTGCTTTCAAATAATGTTTCCAAGAAAATTTAACTGTTTAAAGACATAAGGAAATATAACTGGTGAAAAAGAGCAGTTTGACCCACACTTGAATTTCTTCTTCCTCCCAAGATCTCACTAAAATAATCATAAATGAATTCAAAAAACATATAGGGCCCAAGGGGCCAAGTTGTCCAGGAGAGGCTCACATGAGATTACAACAAATTTTTGAACAGATAGATAAGGTGATTTGGCAGGGCAGAGAAAGCTCAGACCAGAGGGATGGCATTTTCTCTGGGCAGCATCCTAGGAAAATACCAAGTATACCCAAGGCTGGAATGAGGATAGAGTGGAAACCAGAAGACAGTGGAAAATGTCTACTTCTATGTTGGAAAATGTCTACTTCCACTCAAGATAAAGTAACAGAGACCAGATCTAGTCCCTTTCAAAATGACTAAAAACAAAAACTAGACAAAATTTATGGAACAACAGTTTTCAGCACTGGACAATAGGCAGCACAGCACAGAGATCCCTGAGAGGGAAAAGAGTGAAGTGAATCCTGGGAGAGTCCAGCAGGATCCCTGAGGAGACAGAACAAGAGTGCAGGAGGCTGTTCTGGGCTAAGTTATGACTCTTCACCATGCCTCAAAATTCATGTGCTGAAGCCCTAACCCCCAGGACCTCAAAATGTGACTGTATTTGGAGATAAGGGTCTTTATGGAGGTGATTAAGTTAAAGTGGGGCTGTTAGGGATGAGCCCAAATTCCTCCTCTTCCTTATAAGAAGAGGAAATTTGGACACACACAGGGACATGGAGGATGCCTACACACAGAGGAAAGGCCATGCGGGGACACAGCAAGAAAGTGGCCATGTAGAAGCCAAGAGGGGAGGCCTCAGAAGAAACCAACCCTGCCAACACCTTGATCTCAGATTCTGGCCTTCAGAACTATGAGAAAATAAATGTTGTTTAAGCCCCCCAGCCTGTGATATTTTGTTATGACAGCCTGAGCAAACTAATACAGATGCCAAGCTGGCTGAAGTTCACAGGGCAGAAGGTCAAAGGGAAGGGAGAGGGCTCCAGAGATCTGTAGATCATCCTCCCTATCTTTAACTCAGTATTGATCAGTGTGAATGTATGAGAAAACTACCTAAGACTGGATAAAGAGCCATCAGAAATGAACAGGAGGAAAAAATCACAATACATCATACAGGACTGGGATTAGGTCACTAACTTCCACATAGGAAAATCTCACAACACATGGAGCATTTGGGAAGGAAACTAGAAGGACACAGAGGTGGCCATGTGGACCCTTGACTACGGGTCACTCTGTTCTTACTTAACAACACTTCAAAGTGATCCTTGAAAGGACGAATCTGCATCTCAAAACAAAGTTCAAAAACATTTAAAGAAATAATGGCAACAAAATCTGGCACTCAACAAGGTAAAAATTCACAGCACCAGATGTCAAATCAAATATAACCAGCCGTGCAAGGCAGAAGATGCAAACCATTATGGGGAGAAAAATCAATCAATAGAAATACATCCAGAAATGACAGAATTAGTAGATAAAATCATTGAAACAACTATCATAAATATACCCTATAAGATCAAAAAGGTAGAGGAAAGAAAGAGTATGTGGAGAGACATAAAAAATATTTGTAAAAACCCAAATGGAGATTATAGAGATAAAAAAATTAAAATTAAAAAATGCATTGAGGGTTTGCCCCGCCATCTACTGCAGAGGTTCTTTCTTCTCTAGTTTCTTGAAGCCCAGACCAGCGCTTGTGCCTGGCGAGACATGATAATGAAGGCGGTGTGTGTGTTGAAGGGTGATGGCACAGTGCAGGGCACCATCCACTTTGAGCAGCAGGGAAATGGACCAGTTATGGTAAAGGGACACATCACAGGACTGGCTGAAGGTGATCACGGATTCCATGCCCATCAGTTTGGAGATAATACACAAGGCTGTACCAGTGCAGGTCCTCACTTTAATCCTCAATCCAAAAAACATGGTGGGCCAAATGATGAAGAGAGGCATGTTGGAGATCTGGGCAATGTGACTGCCGGCAAAAATGGTGAGGCCATTGTGTCTATTGAAGATTCTATGATCTCACTCTCAGGAGAATATTCCATCATTGGCCGCACAATGGTGGTCCACGAAAAACCAGATGACTTGGGCAAAGGTGGAAATGAAGAAAGTACAAAGACGGGAAATGCTGGAGGTCAATTGGCTTGTGGTGTAATTGGGATCGCCCAGTAAAGATTACCAAGGATGAGGTCTGAGTCCTAGTAACTCATTTGTTATCCTGCTAGTTGTAGAAATGTAACTTGATAAAAATTAAACACTGTAATCTTAAAAAAAAATGCATTGGATGGGATTAGACATTACAGAAGAAAAGATTACTTAATTGGAAGATAACAATAGAAACTACAGGGCGGCACCCGTAGCTCAGTGGGTAGGGCGCCGGCCACATACCCTACACCAAGGCAGGCAGGTTCGTACCCAGCCCAGGCCTGCTAAACAGCAATGACAACAGCAACAACAACAAAAAAATAGCTGGGTGTTGTGGCAGGCTCCTATAGTCCCAGCTACTTAGGAGGCTAAGGCAAGAGGATCACTTAAGCTCAAGAGTTAGAGGTTGCTGTGAGCTGTGATGTCAAGGCACTCTACCAAGGGCAACAAAGTGAGACTCTGTCAAAAAAAAAACCATAATAATAAATAAAAAATAAAAATAAATAAAAACTATAAAAAATTAAACACATAGAGAAAAAAAGAGAAAGTACAAAAAGGAACAGAGACTCAGTGAGCAATGAAACAATTTCAAGCATTTTAGCATATGTATAATTATAGTCCCCAAACAGGAGGGGTAATGAAAGAGTTGAAGAAAAATAGACTGAATTTTCCCCCAAATTTTAGCAAAGTAGCAAGGTTGGAATTGTCAAGCTCTTGTCTTCTCATAGAAACATCCAAAAATAAGCAGAAACTGTCATAACTAATTTTGCAGAGCCCTGAGACAGAGAAAATTAAGAACACTTACACCAAAACACACGAAGTGTCAAAAGACAAAAAGAGAAAATTTTGAAAGCAGCAAGAAAGAAACATCCTGCCGTACACAAGAGATCCTCAATAAGATTATTCCATTTCTCATCAGAAAACAAATGAGTTCAGAAGGCAGCAAGATAACATATTTAAATCTTGAAAGAAAAATATTGCCAACCAAGAAGTCCATATTTAGCAAAACTATCCTTCAGAAAGCAAAGAGAAATTGAGATATTTCATTCATTCTTTCTTTTTTAAAGAAAGACATTTCTAGAAAAACAGAAGCAGAGAAATTTCATTACCAGCTTTTCTACAAAACACACCAAAGGGAGTCAGGCTGAAAAGAAAAATTTGACAATAACTCAAAGCCATAAGAAAAAATTAAGAACTTTGATAAAGGTAATTACATAGCTAAATGTATAGGCTAATGTGAATGTACTTTTTGCTTTTTTTTTTTTAATGCTTTGTTACTTTTTATTTTTCCTTTATAATAGAAATATACATAAAACAGTATTTGTATATGTAATTTAATAGGCATACAACATGTAAAGATGTAATCTGTGACAACATAAATGGGGAAGGACAGAGATGTATAGAAGCAGATCATTTGTATACTATTTAAACTAAGTTGGTATTATTCAAACAAGGTTGTCATAGGTAACCAAGGTTACCTAAGGTAGCCACTAAGAAAATAACTTAAAAATATACAGAAATGGAAAGAAGGGAGTTAAAATTGTACACCACAAAAATGAACTAAATAGAAAAAAGGCAGTAGTTGAGGAATAAAGAGCATATGATGTATAAAAACCAACAAATGGTGGGAGTTAATCATTTTTATCAGTAATTTCATTGAGTGTAAATGAACTAAACTCTCCTCTGAAAAAGGCTGGGATTGTCATATTGAATCTTAAGAGACAAGATCAATCTGTATGCAGTTTACAAGAGACTCACTTTAGATAGAAGAATGCAAAGAAGTTGAAAATAGAAGAATGTAAGATGATATTCCATTTAAATCGAAACCAATAAGAGCTGAGATGCCTATGGTATTGTCAGAAAAGTAGACTTTACACAAGACAAAGAATAATATATATTGAGAAAAGTTTTGATGCAATACAAAAATATAACAACTGTAAACACATACACATCTAATAGAGACCCAAAATATATAAAGGAAACACTGACAGCATTGAAGGGAGAAACAGACAGTGCCACAATAATTGTTGGGGATTATTCAATATCCCACTTCAATAATAAATATAAAAACCAGAAAGAATATCAGTAAGGAAATAGAGAAATTGAAAAACTCTACAACCCAACTAGACCTATCAAACTATACAGAATATTCCACCCAAGAGCAGCAGAATAAACATTATTCTTAGGTGCACATAGAATATTATCCAGGTCAGAGCATATATCAGGACACAGAACAATTCTAAAAAATTTTAAAAGATTGAAATCATACAAAGTATGTTCTTTGATCACAATGGAATGAAACTAGAAATCATTAACAGAAATAAAAATGAAAAATTTATAAATATGTGGAAATTGAACAACACACTCTCAAATCAACCAATGGTTAAAGAAGAAATCACAAGGAAAGTTAGAAAATACCATGAGACAAATGAAAATAAAATCAAAGCATACCAAAATTTATGAAATACAGTAAAAACAGTTCAAACAGAGAAATGTATAGCTATAAGCACTTACAATAAAATAGGAGAAAGATATAAGAAAGAATAAAAATCTCTGGTCAATAACTATGAACCTTAAGGAACCAGAAAACAAAGAGAAAACTAAACCCAAAGCTAGCAGGAGATGGAGATAATAAAAAGCAGAGCATGGCTAGGCACTCGTAGCTCAGTGGTTAGGGTGCCAGACACATACAATGGTGCTAGTGGATTCAAACCTGGCCCAGGACTGCTAAAGAACAATGATGGCAACATCAACAACAAAAATAGCTGGGTACTTGTAGTCGCAGCTAGTTGGGAGGCTGAGGCAAGAGAATTGCTTAAGCCCAAGAGTTTGAGGTTACTGTGAGCTGTGACACCACAGCACTCTACCAAGGGCAACATAGTGAAACTCTGTCTCAAAAAGAAAAAAAAAAAGAAAGAAAGAAAGAAAGAAATCATAGCAGAGATAAATAAAATAGAAAATAGAAAAACAACAAAGAAAATCAGTGAAACAAAAAGTTTTGAAAAAGTCAACAAAAAGACAAATCTTTATCTAGAACAGCTAAGAAAAAAGAGAAAAGACTCAAATTAATAAATCAAAAATGAAAGTGGGGACATTATTACTGGTTTTAGAGAAATAAGAAATTATGTGTAAATTGTATAACAATTATATACCAACAAATTGGACAACTTTTTTTTTTTTTTTTGAGACGGAGCCTCAAGCTATCCCCTGGGTAGAGTGCCATGGCATCAC
>NW_003852680.1:443106-445986 GCF_000181295.1 Otolemur garnettii
TAACACACAATTTACTAAAACTGACTCATGAAGAAATAGAAAATCTGTATAGACCCATAACCAGTAAGAAGCTTGAATCAGTAATCAAAAACTTCCCAAAGAGAATTACATCAAATATTTTAAAAAGAACTAATACAAATACTTTTCAAACTCTTCCCAAAAGTTAAGGAGGACGAAATACTTTCTGACTCATTCAGTGATACCATAGCTGACAGATGCTACAAGAAAAGAAAAGTGCAGACCAATATCCCTTATAAATATTAATGTAATATCCTCAATAAAATAGCATATTAAAAGAATTATACAACATGGGGTTGGTGTCTATAGCACAGTGGTTACAGCACTAGCCACATGCACCAAAGGTGATGAATTCAAACCCAGCCTGGGCCAGCTAAACAACAATGACAATTGCAACAAAAAAATAACCATGTGTTGTGGCAGGTGCCTGTAGTCCCAGCTACTTGGGAGGCTGAGGCGAGAGAATTGCTTAAGCCCAAGAGGTTGCTGTGAGGTGTGACACCACAACACTCTACCCAGGGTAGAGTGAGACTCTGTCTCAAAAAAAAATTATACAAATGACCAAATGGGATTTATTCTAGATTGCAAGAATGGTTTAGCATACAAAAAACAATTGATATAAGATACCACATCAGCAGAAAGGAGAAGATAATCCATGATTAAATTAATTGATGAAGACAAAGCATTTGACAAAATAAAACATTTTTTCATGATTTAAAAAAATCCACTAAACTAGGAATAGAGTGGAACTTCTTCCAGACAAAGTCCATATAGAAAAAGAACACAGCTAACATGTGCTCAGTGGGGAAAGACTTAGAACTTTTCCTGTAAGACCAGGAACTAGAAAAGGATCAAGGTTGCCCACCTTTGCCACTTCTATTTGATAAAGTAAGAGAAGTTCTAGCTATAGCAATTAGGCAAGAGAAAAAAATAGAGTTGAAGTCACACAAGTTGGAAATAAATTTTCTCTGCTCAAAGATGATATGATCTTATATGTATAAAACCCTAAATATTTCAGCTGCAGAAACAAATTCAGCCAAGTTTCAGGATACATCAGCTACACTCAATATATTTTCAGTGAACAAGCCAAAAATGATGTTAAGAAAACAATTCCAAGAGCTATAATAATCAAAACAGTACAGTACTGGTCTAGAATAAGGAACAAAATAGAAAGCACAGAAGTAAATGCTTGTGGATGTGGTCAAATGATTTTTGACAAGAGTTCTAAGATTACACAATGGAGAAAGGATAGTCTCTTCAACAAATAGTGTTGGGAAAACTGGATAGTCAATACTAAAGAGTGAAGATAGGCCTTTACTTTATACCATATGTAAAAATCACTCAAAAGACATAAACTGAAGACCTGAAACCATGAAACTCAGAGAAGAAAAAACCATAAAAGTCATAGAAGAAAACCAAGGAAAGCTGCTTCTTCTTCTTCTTCTTCTTCTTCTTCTTCTTCTTCTTCTTCTTCTTCTTCTTCTTCTTCATTCTTCTTTTCAGTTTTGGCAGGACTGGGTTTGAACCCACCACCTCCAGCATAAGGAAAATCTTCTTGACATTGCATTTTGCAATGGTTTCTTAGATATGACAACAAGAGCATAGGTAACAAAGGCAACAATAGACAAATGGCATTATATCACACTTAAAAATTTTTGTAAAGCCAAAGAAACAACAGAATAAACTTACAGAAAACTTACAGAATTGGAGAGAAAATTTGCACAGGGATTAATATCTAGAGTATACGAAAATAATAATAAAACCTCTTACAACTTATCAACAACAATAACAAAACCCCGAACAACCCAATTTTAAAATGGGCAAAGGACTTAAGTAGACATTTCCCAAAAGAAGATATACAAATAAATAGACATTTCTTAAAAGAAGACATACAAATAGCCAACAGGTATATAAAAAGATGCTCAATACTATTAATTGTCGGGGAAGGAAATGCAAATCAAAACGACAATGAGATGTCATCTCACACCCCTTTGATTGGATAAAGATGAAGGGCTGAAACACAGTCCAAAACCAAATATTCATCAAAAAAATTTAATGATATGTAGCAACATTTTCAACGTGCATGCCACCTTTGCATTAACCTCCCCACTTGTTAGGAATTCATCCTAGGAAGGTATTCTGGGGAGGAAGAATACACCTACCCACAAGCAGCAGTGGGGTTCAGCATGTGGACTCCCTGAGGAATGAGATTCTGCCACCTCCAGGGGCTCTCTCCTACCCTCTCTGCCTGACAGCCTTGCAGAGGCAGAGTCATCCTGGAGGCGAGGAGGTAAAGGAGGACCGGGTGGGATGGAAACACCCACAGCATGCACCTATGTATAAACTCAAGGAGAGATTCCCCTCATGGTGTTCTTCTGTCTTCTCTCGGAAGGGCTGGAAGGGGTACGTGGGAAAGAGGGAAATCCCCAGGAGAGAGGGAAAGAGGAAAGGCCCTGGAGATAAAAGATGGAATTAATCAGAGAGATGTGCAGAGAAAGAGAGAGACAGACTGACAAGGTGGGACGGAGGGGATGGAGTTTCAGGGGCATCCAATCCGGGGTCCTACACTGTATGCTACATCTGTAGGCAAGTCTGTAGCTTCTCCAGGCCTCAGTCTGCCCATAAGTAAGAAGTGATGACGGACATGAGGGCTAACATTCTGGGATTCTCTATGACATGGCACTGCCCATGAGAGAGAGCAAGACTCTAGAGGCTGTGGAATTAGTGTCTATTTTTCCAGTGTCATAACTGTTCCCCTGGTTGGTGTTTTCTGAGTCAAAACTCAGCAGAACAGGGCCATAAGGGGAGGCCCTTTGTTGACAAGGCCCAGCTACGCACCTACCCCACGGCAGTGAAGGGCAA
>NW_003852680.1:446250-451757 GCF_000181295.1 Otolemur garnettii
ATTAATCCATTTATGAGATGGAAGCTTTCATGATCCAATCAATCTTTAAAGACTCCATCTCTCAATCCTGCCACATTGGGGATTAAGTTTCAACATGAGTTTTAGAGAGGACCGATATCCATATCATGGCACCCAGCCTGAACCAGGCCAATGTGAGACCCAACTCGGACAGATAAAACTATCCACTTGTTTTCCAGTCGGACCAGAGAAAGCTGAGCTTGCACATGCCCAGACTGTGATAACAGGAGGGTCTCAAAGCAGAGCTCACCTTCCCAAAGAAAAAGCAGGGACACTTCATGCACTAGGCTCTCTGCCAAATGCTCTAGAAATTGTACTGTTCATGGCGGAAGCCACCAGCCATGTTTGGCTACTTAAATTTCAGGAGAAATTAATTAAAATTAACGAAATTTTAGCACTGAGTTCCTCAGTTGCACTAGCCACACTTTGGGTAAACAACATCTACACATGGCTGGGGTGACTCTCATGAGCAGCACAGATACAAACTGTTTCCATCAGTACAGAAAGCTCTGCTTGCCAGTGCCCATTTGGATGGATTCATTCATTTAAATCAATAAATACAGTAGAACCTCTGTAAGTTGACCACCCAAGGGACTGTAACAAACTGGTCAACACACTGAGGTTGTCAACATAAGGAACTAGGCCTACCATACTGATACAC
Source organism: Otolemur garnettii (assembly GCF_000181295.1). NCBI lineage: Eukaryota > Metazoa > Chordata > Mammalia > Primates > Galagidae > Otolemur > Otolemur garnettii. The sequence goes on from NW_003852680.1 coordinate 446,930, forward strand.
GCATGAAAATTAGGTCTATGAAAGTTAGGTCAACTTAAGGAGGTGGTCACTGTAGAGAGGTGGTCAACTATGGAGGTTCTAATGTAGTTATTAAATATGAAGGGCTATGTTCTAGGTACCTGGGATATAGAAGTGAGAAAATTAGGTAAAAAGGGGTGGCGCCTGTGGCTCAAAGCAGTGGGGAACTGGCCTCATATACCAGAGGTGGCGAGTTCAAGCCCGGCCCCCGCCAAAAACTGCAACAACAACAAAAAAAAATAGGCAAAAAGTTGGTCCTCATGGAGCTTATAGTCTACTAGAGGGAGTCATATATAAGATAGGCAGATAGGCAGATAGAAAGTACATAGGTGATAGGTGATAAATAGATAGGTAATAGATGATAGATTAGATAGATAAAAAGATAGCTGATAGATAAGTAGGTGATGGATATTGATCGGTGATAGATGGCAGATAAATGATAGATTAGATAGATGATAGGTTAGATAAATAGATATAGAAATGTAATAGATGATGGACAGATGGGTATAGATGATGGATAAAAGATAAACAGATAAATATAGATGATAGAGATAGATAGTGGGCTGATAGATAATAAAGAAATATAGACAAATGATAGATTAGATAGATGATAAATACAGATAGATAACATATAAGGATGGATGATAGATATAGGTGATAAAGAAATGACAGATGGATGAAAGATGTAGATAGATGATACATTAGATAGATAATATAGACAGATGATAGATGTCAGTGGATGATAAAGAGTAAGCAAGATGGTAGATAGATAGTAAATATAGATGTTGCAGAGATAGGTAGATAGATAAAAGATAGATGATGGATAACATACATGGAAAGCCTATCAATAGATAATAGACAAATACAGATAGAAGCTAGATTAAGAGATAACAGATACGATGGATAATAGAGTTGGATGACAGATAGAGACAGAAGATAAAGAGATAAATTATGGGTATGTAGGATGATAGAGGACAGATGAGTGAGGAAGGAAGGAAGGAATTCAAGTGGTCACAAGGGCTTAGAAAAATTAAATCAGGGAAGACATATTGGGGAGGCTCTTTTTAACTAAATTGGTCCAAGCAAGCTTCAATGGGACAGTGGCATCTGGGCTGAGTCCTACAGAAGGTGAGGTGCGAGCCCTGAGGAAGGGGACAGGCACAGCCCCAAGGGGAGTGTGTCCAGGACAGAAGGACAGCGGGGAGGCCAGTGTGGCTGGGACAGAATCTCTCAGGGAGACCCTAGGGAAGCTGGCCAAGCAAAGTCCTGCGCTGCACAAGCAGGACTGTCAGGGCCCTGGAAGATTCATTTGAAAGTTCCTATGGGCACCAGGTGGGACCAGCAGTGTGGCTTTGGCACAGTGAGGATATGGAGGGGTGCAATCTGGTCATCCTGGGAGAGACAACTGACAAGCTTCCTAACAGGCTATGTGGGGTGTAGAAGGAAGACAGCAGCCAGGAGTGATGTTTGCTGAGGTGGGAAGATGAGGTAAGGGGGTCCAGAAAGAAGGCTCTGGATGGTTCCTGAGCGTGAGGTATTAGGCTGTCACTGAGGGAGACTTTCACCCCCTTGTTAAAGTATTTGAGGGAGTGAGAGCAAACAGAGGACTGGGGCCATGGATATGCCATAAGAAATCAGAGAACTGTGGATACCACCTAAGGAGGCCAAGGGGCAGTGGAGTCAGGGGAGACCCAGGGTGTGGGACCTACTGAGGCATAGGAAGGCAACATCTGCACCAGGTGCAGCTGAGAACCCAGGGGCTTCATGAGGTGGCAAGAGCAGGGTCTGCAGGGTGGTGAAGGCAGTGGGCCCATTATGATGGGTCAAAGGTTCTACCACATGGCAACCTAGAGCAAGCAGCAGCCTAGCAAACTCAGCCCTGGAGTGCCTAATTGGAGAAACACAAGGATTCCAGAGACTGACCACACCAAAACAAGCAACCACAAACAACTACAACAAGAACTACAACAAAGGAAAACAACAAAACACACAAATACAACAAAAAGCAACAAAACAAGACCCATAGCAAGGAAACCAAAAAGTACAACAGGAACGGCAAAGCAATTATAATGGACAACAAAACCCCAGTAAAACAATTACAACAAACAATAAAAACAATCAACAAAACAACTACTACACACAACAATTAATAACTACTACAACAAAAAACTACCCCAACAGAACAAGTAACTACTATAACAAACAAAATAATCACAACAGACAACAAAACAAATACCACCACAGCAAAACAACAACAAAACCAGTAATTACTTACAACAGGAAGGAGGAGGTGGGTGGCGCTGAGCAGGGTGAGGGAGAGCTTCACAGAATCATTCTGCATCTTTTTTTTTTATTAGATCATAATTGTGTACATTAATTCTATCATAGGATACAATGTGTTGTTTCCATATACAGTTTGAAAAACTCTCATCCAACTGGCTAACATAGCCATCATGTCCTTCTCATAATTGTTGTGTTAAGACATTTATATTTGACCTTTAGACAAATTCACATGTACCCTAATAGGATAAATCATAGGCGTGATCCCCACAATATCATTCTCTTTACCCATCCTCACCCCTCCCCTCCCCTCCCTCTCCCCTTTCCCCGTAGTCTTGGACTTCATTCTGCATCTTGATCATGGTGGTTTTCCATGGATCCACACACATGGTGAAATGGCATAAAGCTACAACACATCATGCCAACATCACTTTCTTGGTTTTGACAGTATTCTACAGTTATGTAAAATATAACCACTGAGGGAAACTGAATGAAGGCACACAGAACCTTTATGTACTATTTTTTGTGAACCCGTAGTTATTTAAAAACAAGAGTGTTTTTTAATGGGTGAAGACTTGAACAGACACATCACCCAAGAGGATGTACAGATGGCAAATCGGTTCATGAGAAGATACTCACCAGCATCGGGGAAATGTACGTGTAGATGAATGATATTGTGACACGCCTATGAAAACAGCTAACATTAAAAATATTGACAAGAAAATACAAAATGCTAGCAAGAGTGCGGAGCACTCCTACCATATCACGGGTAGGAATGCAAAATGGTACTCACAGGCACTCTGGAAAACCATTCAGCAGTTTCCTATGAAAGCAAACACAAGTTTACCTTGTGACCCCACAATCTCACTCCCAGCTATTTACCCCAGAGAAGTAAGACATGTGTTCACTCAAAAAATTGCACACAAATGTTTACAGCAACTCTATTCACATTTGCCAAGCACTGAAGAAGCACTTTCCTTTCAACTCATTCATTCTTACCAAACACTGAAGATAACCCAGAAGTCCTTCCTCAGGAGAGGAAGCCATGGTGTTTTCATACAATAGAATACTCCTCCATAGTAGAAGATGTGAGCTGTTGATAAATTTGACAACGTGGATAAATCTGAAAGATACATCCGACATCAAAGAAACCAACCTTTAAAAGTGACAAGCCATAAGATTCCATTTATATGACATCCTCAAAATGACAAAATTGTAGTGATAATGAACCGACCAGTGGTTGCCAGAGGAAGGATGAAGGGAGGGTATGATTTCAACAGGTAGAATAAGAGAGTTTTTTTGTGGTGTTGGAATAGTTTTCTGTGATGATTGTAGTGGTGGCTCTATTCACATAGTAAAATTTCATGAAATTACACACACAAAATGTTAAAGGGGTAACTATGTGAGATGATGGATATATGTAAATTTGCCTGCCAATAGTAACCATTTTAACGTCTGTATGTATCTCAAAACATCATGTTGTACCCCTTACATATGCATAATAAAATTTATCTTTAAAAAATACCACTGGAGGAAATTTAGTGAAAAGTACTTGGGAAATCTGTGCTATTTTTGCAACTTCTTACAAGTCTAAAACTGTTTCAAACAAAACACTGGGGAAAATGAATACCTACTTACTGATTCTCATATTTTACAAATTATATACTCTATGATTCCATTTACATGACATCCTCAAGATGACAACAGCATAGTCACAGTGAACAAATCATTAGTTGCCAGGAAAGGGGCAGGATGTGATTACAAAAGGCTGGCTATTAGGGAATGGTTTGGGGGTTAGGAAACTATTATGGATCCTGTTTCTGGCAGTGGGAACAGCATGTGTTAAACCTATGTGTTAAAATTCATAGAACTGTACCTTTTAAACATGCATTTTACTGCATGTTTTCTTAAATTCACTAATAGTCAATCAGCTTTTTTGGAAAAATTGACAAGTTGATGCTAAAATTTATATGAAACAGCAAAGGGCTCAAAATAGCCTAAGTGACTTAAGAAAGAGCAAAGTTGAAAGGTTTGCTATAAGCTACACTAACAAGATACAAGAATAGACATATAGATCAATGCACATCATAGAGAATCTAGGAGTAGACCTCCTCATATAGGGTCAGTTGTGTTTCAACCCAGCTGTCAAAGAGGCAAGTAAATTTAAAAAAGTCTTTAAGTAAATGGTACTAGAATAACTGGGTAAACATAAGGAAAATGAGCCTGAATTCCTATCTCAAAGCATACAAAAATATTAATCCAAGATCAATCTTAGGTTTAAACATAAAAGCTAAAGGCATAAATTGTTCTGGAAGAAATATCTTCTAGAATTCTTCTAAAAATATCTTCTAGCCCAGGCACGTTGGCTAATGCCTGTAATCCCAGCACTCTGGGAAGGACAGATCACCTGAGCTCATGAGTTTGAGACCAGCCTGAGCTAAAGTGAGACCCTCATCTCTAAAAATAGCCGGGCATTATGGCATGTACCTGTAGTCCCAGCTACTCAGGAGGCTGAGACAGGAGAATCACT
>NW_003852680.1:452521-454179 GCF_000181295.1 Otolemur garnettii
TGAGTTACCACTTCACACCCATTAGAAGAACTAAAATTGAAATGGTTGACATTAGAATTTTTACTTCCAACTCGGTGCCTGTGGCTCAAGTGGCTAAGGCGCCAGCCACATACAACTAAGGTGGTGGGTTCAAATCCAGCTCAGGCCTGCCAAACAACAATGATGGCTGCAACCAAAAAATAGCCGGGCCTTGTGGCAGGCACCTGTGGCCCTAGCTACTTGGAGGCAGAGGCAGGAGACTCGTTTGAGCCCAGGAGTTGGGCTCCCAGGGGACAGCCTGAGGCTCTGTCTCAAAAAAAAAACAAACTTTTACTTCCATTGAAGATGGAATCTCAGTGAGATTGGGGAGAGAAGACTAGGCATCTCTGGCTTGTGGGGTCTGTCCAGACCCCCATTAGAAGAACGAAAATTGAAATGGTTGACATTAGAACTTTTACGTCCATTGAAGATGGAATAATTGAAAATGGATTTTACCTTCGTCAGTCCAACAACAACAACAATTTTCTATTATAAAATAGAAAGAAATGGGAGGAGCAAGATGGCAACCAAGTCACAGCTTCTTTGCAACCGGGCTCAGTGAGATTGGGGAGAGAAGACTCCAGGCATCTCTGGCTTGTGGGGTCTGTCCAGAAACATCCCTTTAGGGATGCAGGGAGACAGTGAGAGACTTCTGGAACCCAGGTGGGGAATAAAAGCAGTGGAGAAGTGGCAAGTGGTTGTGTACAATCTGAGGCTGCCGCGGCTGTAACTGCAATAGCAATGAGATTTCAGACGGGGAAGACCTTAAAAAATGTCTTTTAAGTGGGCTGAAGAGAGATTCAGGCTCTCAACTCTGAGGGGTTTGGGGGCAAAGAAGTCAGCAGAGGCCTCCAGCCTCCATCTCATACAGCTGTACCAACATTGTGATTAGCATCTTATACCCCCAAAGATCACCTGCTGCCCAGACAATATTCAGCAAGATATATATACTGCTTTGTTTTAACTTTGCTGTTTTTTTTAATTTCAACATTTTCCCCCTAGAATTTTCTTTTTTTTCTTCATTTTTCTAGTTTAAATATAATTTTCCATTGTTGCCTTCTTTAATACTAAGAACTTCATTTTTGCTGGTGTTTCTGCCCCTGTTATTTGATTTCTCCTCCAATGTTATCCTGTAAGGTTTTCTGTTTGTTTTGGTTTGGTTTATAGTATTTTTGTCTTTCTTCTCTATTCGGTGGAGGTGGGGTACTGTGTCTGCTCAGACTGACAAAGAGCTGCTGACCTCAAGGGAACCACCCAACCCAGCACCCTCAGAAGGTGGGGGGTTTTAAGATGTAGGTTAAAGTACCCTATTGTACACGTTTATTACTCCTGTCTCCCTCTTTCTGTGCCTCTCTTCTCTTTGTCAATATTCCCTTTTAATCACCACCTCTCCTTTTTCTTTCTTTTTTTTTAAAATAAATCTTTTTTCCCTTTTTGCTCTTCAATTTTCTCATCCGTTTACTCCTATACCAAAAGGACTCATCAAAACCTTAAGCCAGAGGCATGATACCTTAAAGAGCAAGAGGAAGTGAAAGAAAAATTTGGGCAAGGAAACAGATAAAAGAAAACACTCATGAGGAAGAATCGGCAGAAAAATCCTGGGAACATGAAAAACCAGTCCAGAGCACACACACACACAC
>NW_003852680.1:455335-460534 GCF_000181295.1 Otolemur garnettii
CTTTCACAAAATAAGATGAATACAACACTACCACACTTATAAATTATCTCAATAAATGTTAACGGCTTGAATTCCCCACTGAAGAGGCATAGATTGGCTGATTGGATTAAAAAACACAAGTCATCCATTTGCTGTCTTCAGGAAACACACCTAGCCTCAAAAAACAAATAAAACTCAGAGTTAAGGGTTGGAAGACAATTTTTTAGGCAAACAGAATTCAGAAGAAAAGAGGGGTTGCAATCTTATTTTCAGATACAAGTGGATTTAAAACAATTAAAGTCAAAAAAGACAAAAATGGACACTTCATATTAGTCAAGGGAAAATACAAGAAGACATTACAATTCTAAATGTTCATGCACCCAACTTAAATGCTCCCAGATTCTTGAAACAGACCTTAATTCGTCTAAACAATATGATACCTTATAACACCATAATAAAAGAGTACTTCAACACTCCTCTTATAGAGCTGGAAAGATCTGCTAAACAGAAATCAAAGATATAACAGACTTAACTGAGCCCCTAGAACAACTGTTTGATAGATGTATATAGAATCCTCCATCCCAAAGCTAAAGAATATACATTCTTCTCATCGGCCTGTGGAACATTCTTCAAAATTGATCATATCGTAGGACACAAAACAAATCTCAACAGAATCAAAAGAATTGAATTTTTATCTTGTATCTTCTCAGACCACAAGGCATTAAAGGTGGAACTCAACTCCAAAAAAAAGTTCAATCTCACACAGAGGCATAGAAATTAAACAACCTTATGCTGAATGACAGTTTGGTGGAGGAAGAAATAAAAGAGGAAATCATTAAGTTCCTTGAGCATAACAACAATGAAAACAAGCTACCAAAACCTGTGGGATACAGCAAAAGCAGTCCTGAGAGGACAATAGGCTTTAGATGCCTACATACAAAAAACAGAAAGAGCGCGCATCAACAAACTCACAAGCCATCTTATGGAATTGGAAAAAGAAAAACAATCTAGGCCTAAACCTAGCAGAAGAAAAAAAAAATCCAAAATTAAATAGAATAAATAACATTAAAATGAAATTGAAAACAAAAGAATCATTCAGAAAATTAATGAAACAAGGAATTGGTTTTTTAAAAAAAATAAATAAAATAGATAAACCTTTCGCCAGACTAACTAGAAGTAGAAAAGTAAAATCTCTAGTAACTTCAATCAGAACTGATAAAGGGGAAATAACAAATGATACCACAGAGATATTACAGATTATTTCTGAATACTACAAGAAACTCTTTGCCCAGAAATTTGACAATGTGAAGGAAATGGATGAATATTTGGAATTACACCCTCTCCCTAGACTTAGCCAGGAAGAAACAGATCTCCTGAACAGACCAATTTCCAGCGCTGAAATCAAAAAAACAATAAAAAATCTCCCCCCCAAAAAATGCCCTTGTCTAGATGGCTTCACACAAGAATTCTATCAAACCTTCAAAGACGAGCTTATTTCCATACTGCAGAAATTATTTCAAAAAATCGAAGAGGAAGGAATCTTCTCCAACACGTTCTACAAAGCAAACATTACTCTGATACCAAAACCAGGAAAAGACCCAACTAAAAAGGAGAACTTCAGACCAATCACTAATGAATATAGATGCAAAAATTCTCAACAAAATCCTAGCCAATAGAGTACAGCTTATCATCAAAAAAGTCATACATCATGATCAAGTAGGTTTCATCCCAGGAAAGAAAGGCTGGTTTAACATATGCAAATTCATAAACGTTATTCACTATATCAACAGAAGCAAAAACAAAGGCTACATGATCCTCTCAATAGATGCAGAAAAAGCATTCAGTAAAATCCAGCATCCTTTTCTAATTAGAACACTGAAGAGTATAGGCATAGGTGGCATATTTCTTAAACTGATCAAAGCTATCTATGACAAACCCACAGCTAATATTTTACTTAATGGAGTAAAACTGAAAGATTTTCCACTTAGAATTGAAACCAGACAAAGTTGTCCTCTATTGCCACTACTATTCAACATAGTGCTGAAAGTTCTAGCCAATACAATTAGGCAAGAGAAGGAAATAAAGGGCATCCAAATGGCACAGAGGAGGTCAAACTCTCCCTCTTTGCAGGTGATATGACCTTATACTTAGAGAACCCCAAAGACTCAACCACAAGACTCCTGGAAGTCATCAAAAAATACAGGAAAGTCTCAGAATATAAAAGCAAGTCCACAAGTTAGGAGCCTTTGTATACACCAATAACAGCCAAGATGAGAGGCTAATTAAGGATACAACTCCCTTCACCATAGCGTCAAATAAAATGAAAGACCTAGGAATATACCTAACAAAAGAGATGAAGGACCTATATAAAGAAAATTATGAGACCCTAAGAAAAGAAATAGCAGAGGATAGCAACAAATGGAAGAATATACCATGCTCGTGGCTGGGAATAATCAACACTGTTAAAATGTCTATACTTCCCAAAGCAATCTTTAGATTCAAAGCCAGCCCTATTAAAACACCAACATCATACTTTCAAGACTTAAAAAAAATAATTCTTCGTTTTGTATGGAATTAGAAAAAACCTTGTATAGCTAAGGCAGTTCTTAGTAATAAAAACAAAGCCAGGGACATCAGCCTACCAGACTTTAGGCTGTACTACAAGGCCATAGTGGTGAAAACAGCATAGTACTGGTGCAAAAATAGAGACATAGACATTTGGAATCAAATAGAAAGCCAGGAAATGAAACTAATATCTTACAGCCACCTAATCCTTGATAAACCAAATAAGAACATACACTGGGGGAAAGAATTCCTATTCAATAAATGGTGCTGGGAGAACTGGATATCCACATGTAAAAGAGTGAAACTAGACCCACACCTTTCTCCATTAACAAAAATTGATTCAAGATGGATACCTAAATTTAAGGCATGAAACAATAAAAATCCTCAAAGAAAGCATAGGAAAAATGCTTGATGATATAAGTCTGTGGAAAGACTTTATGAAGAAGATTTCCATGGCAGTTGCAACAACAAAAAAAATGAACAAATAGGACTTAATTAAACTGAAAAGCTGCTGTACAGAAGTCAGCAACCTCAGCGCCTATGGCTCAAGCAGCTAAGGCGCCAGCCACATACACATAAGGTGGCGGGTTCGAATCCCCAGCCCAGGCCCACCAAACGACAATGACGGCTGCAACCAAAAAATGGCCAGGCGTTGTGGCGGGCGCCTGTAGTCCCAGCTACTTGGGAGGCAGAGGCAGGAGACTCGCTTGAGCCCAGGAGTTGGAGGTTGCTCTGAGCTGTGAAGCCATGGCACTCTACCCAGGGGGATAGCTTGAGGCTTTGTCTCAAAAAAAAAAAAAAAAAGACAGAAGTCAGCAACCAAAGCAAATAGACAACCTACACAATGGGAAAGGATATTTGCATATTTTAAATCAGACAAAAGCTTGATAACTAGGATCTATAGAGAACTCAAATTAATCCACATGAAAAAAGCCAACAATTCCATATATCAATGGGCAAGAGACATGAATAGAACCTTCTCTAAAGAAGACAGAATGGCTAACAAGCATTTTAAAAAATGCTCATCATCCCTAATTATTGGAGATGCAAATCAAAACTTGAGATATCATCTAACCCCAGCGAGAATGGCCCACATCACAAAATCTCAAAACTGCAGATGCTGGCATGGATGTGGAGAGAAGGGAACACTTTTCCATCGCTGGTGGGAAGGAACAACCTTTTTCGAAGGAAGTATGGAGAACCATCAAAGAACTCAAGCTAGACCTCCCATTTGATCCTGCAATCCCATTACTGGGCATCTACTCAGAAGGAAAAAAATCTTTTTACCATAAGGACACTTGCACTAGACTGTTTATCATAGCCCAATTTACAATTGCCAAAATGTGAAAACAGCCTAAATGTCCACCAACCCAGGAATGAATTAACAAGCTGTGGTATATGTATACCATGCAATACTACTCATCCATTAAAAAAGATGGAGACTTCAAGTCCTTTCTATTAACCTGGATGGAAGTGGAACACATTATTCTTAGTAAAGCATCACAAGAATGGAGGAGCATGAATCCTATGTACTCACTTCTCATATGAGGATAATTAATGACCTGGTACATGGTGGGGGGTGGGAGAATAGAAAAGGAAAGGGAGGGAAGGAGGGAGGGGTGGGGGGTCTTGGTGTGTGACACACTCTTTGGGGGCAAAACACAATTATAAGAGGGACTTTACCTAACAAATGCAATCAGTGTAACCTGGTTTCTTGTACCCTCAATGAATCCCCCAAAATAAAAAAAAGTAGAAAGAAATGGAGAAAATACATGAAATAACAAATATATTTTTATTACTTTTACTTAGCACATATATATGTGTGTGTGTGATATATATAAATAAATTTATAAATATATATATAAAAGAACATATATTGGATGTCAAACAGTACAGGACAGTGAGTCCTAAAAGAGAAGAAATAAGGTGAATCCTACAGCTGCCCAGCCTACCCTCTAGTGAGAGTCCACACTGCAGCCAGGAGGAGGATTAAACCCAGGGAGTTCAAATTGGCTGGAGTCTACAAGACAGAGCACCAGAGAGGAGAAAGCTCAATAGATAGTGCTCTTGAGAAGTGCAGAGGAATCCCTCAAGTAAATCCATCTGAATATTGATTAGCACATGCATGTCATGAAACTACCCAAAGCCAGGGAAAAACCCACTCAATGGTATTAGAGAAACTATCCTCAGAGATCACATAGGGCATACAAGAGTTTGTGATCCAAATAGCCAGTGGAAAAGCCTACTAATTCACTGGATGTCAGGTAGACTAATCAGAAGAATATTGCCTCAGTAGTGAGAAAAATTAGCCCCAAATTAAATGCTGCTCAGGTTCTGCCTAACAATGATTAAAAGTTAGCCTCAGGCCAGCACAGTAGCTTGAGCTTATCATCACAGACTCTGGGAGGCTGAGGCGGGAGAATCCCTAGAGCTCAGGAGTTCAAGACGAGCCTGAGCAAGAGCAAGTCCTTGTCTCTACTAAAAATGGAAAAATCAGCTGTGTGTTGTAGTGGATACCTGTAGTCTCAGCTACTTGTGGAGGAGTGGGGGCGCCTAAGACAGGAGGATTGCTTGAGCCCAAGAGTTTGAGGTTGCTGTGAGCTAGGCTGATGCCATGGCACTCTAGCCTGGGCAACAGAGTGAGGCTCTGTCTCA
>NW_003852680.1:461022-464438 GCF_000181295.1 Otolemur garnettii
CATCACAAAATCCCAAAACCAGAGATGTTGGTGTGGATGTGGAGAAAAGGGAACACTTTTACACTGCTGGTGGGAATGCAAGCTAATATGTTCCTTTTGGAAAGATGTTTGGAGAACACTTAGGGATCTAAAAATAGACCTGCCATTTGATCCTACAATTCCCCAACTAGGTGTATATCCAGAAGACCCCAAATCACATTATAACAAAGATATTTGTACCAGATTGTTTATTGCAGCCTAATTCATAATTGCTAAGTCATGGAAGAAGCCCAAGTGCCCATCGACCCATTAAAGGATTAATAAATTGTGGTATATGTACACCATGGAATATTATGCAGCCTTAAAGAAAGAGACTTTACCTCTTTCATGTTTACATGATGGAGCTGAAACATATTCTTCTTAGCAAATTGTCTCAGGAATGGAAGAAAAAGTATCCAATGTACTCAGCCCTACTACGAAAACAATTCATAGCTTTCATATGAAAGCTATAACCCAATTATAGTCCAAGAATATGGGGAAAGGGGAGAGGGAGGGAAGGGGAGGGGAGGATGGGTGGAGAGAGGGTAATTGGTGGGACAACACCTATGGTACATTTTACAAGGGTACATGCGAAATTTACTAAATGTAGAATATAAATGTTAACACAATAAGAAAATGCCATGAAGGCTATGTTAACCAGTTTGATGAAAATATTTCAAATTGTATATAAAACCAGCAAAATCATTGTATCCCATGATTGCATTGATGTACACAGCTATGGTTTCATTTAAAAATTAAAAAGTAAATAGAATAACCCCCCCCAAAAAGAATTAAATTGTTTTCAAGTAAATTAAACATCCCAGAGTAAAGATGAAGAGTATTTATAAGACTACAAAGGTGTTTATCACAAAATAGCATAAAATTCACAATGTCTGGCATCCAATCAAAAATTACCAGGCATTTAAATAAGTACAAAAACATGACTTATAGGAGGAAAATAAATCAAGCAATAGATGGAGACTACACTTTTCGTATTAACCTGGATAGAGTTGAAACATTCTTCTTGGTAAAGTATTACAAGAATGGAAAAGCAAGTATCCAATGTATTCAATATTAATAAGAAGCCAGTAGATGAACTAATACATGCCCACATAAGAGAAAAGCTCAATTCAATTCTAGTTGGGGAGAGAAGCTAGAAGGGAGCCGGGAGAGGGAAGGAGGGAGGAGGATTGGGATGCTCCCACCTAATGGGCACAATGTAAGGGTATATGGCACACCTCCTAGCTGTAGGACACAATTACAACAGGGACTTTACCTGACGAATGCAAGCATTGTAACCTAATTATTTGTATCCTCATATCAATCTGAAATAAAAATCAAACAATAGAAACAAACATAGAAGATAAAATTAATACATAAACACATCAAAACAGTGACTATAGTGATTCCATGTGTTCAAGAAGTTAGGAGAGGCTTGACGCCTGTGGCTCAAGTGGCCAAGGCACCAGCCACGTACACCTAAGGCGGCGGGATCGAATCCAGCCTGGTCCCACCAAACAAAAATGATGGCTGCAACCAAAAAAATAGCTGGGCATTGTGGCAGGTGCCTGTGGTCCCAGCTACTTGGGAGGCTGAGGCAGGAGACTCGCTTGAGCCCAGGAGTTGGAGGTTGCTGTGAGCTGAAATGCCATGGCACTCTATGCAGGGGGACAGATTGAGGCTTCTGTCTCAAAAAAAAAAAAAAAAAAAAAAAAAGAAGTTAGGAGAAAGACAAATCACATTATGTGTGAACAAAAAATATATTTTTTAAATACCCAAATCAAACTTTTTCTTTTTTTTGAGACAGAGTCTCACTATGTCACCCTCAGTAGAGTGCTGTGGCATCACAGTTCACAGCAACCTTAAACTCTTGGACTTAAGCAATTCTCTTGCCTCAGTCTCCCTGGTAGCTGGGACTACAGACACCCACCACAATGCCCAGCTATTTTTTTTTTTTTGTAGTTGTCGTTGTTTGGCAGGCTCAGGCTTGGTTCAAACCCACCTGCTCCAGTGTATGTGGCTGGCGCTCTAGCCACTGAGCCACAGGCGCCAAGCCCCAAATCAAACTTCTAAAAATGAAAACCATGTTTTCTGAGCTGACATATACACTGAGTGGTATTGATAGTAAATTAAACACTGCAGATGAAAAGATTAGTGAGCTTAAAGATATAGGGGAAAAAGCATAGGGAAAAAAGACTGCAATATGAACAGACAATGAGATGTGAGAAAATATCAAACATCCTAATATATGTGTAATTGGAGTCACTAAAGGTACAAAAAATTTATTATATGGAAATTCCCTATACATTGTATAGGCTGAGCCTTGGGTCTAAAATTCATAGGGCAGAAATGCAGGATAAGATCACCAGTAGGATCAAACCATGTGTTGACTGAAATGATCATTCTAGCTAGAAAAACCAGAAAAAGAGAGAAAACAAATTGCTAATATTAATAACTAGAAAGATACACCATTGTATGAATATTGTAGAAAATTTTATAAAAAGAATTCAAAAGGTGACATCTCTACAGATCCTATAGATATTGAAAAATAAAATGTATTGGCTCGGCATCCATAGCTCAGCAGTTAGGGCGCCGGCCACATACACCAAGGCTGGAGGGTTCGTACTCGGCTTGGGCCTGGCAAACAACAATGACAACTACAAAAAAAAACCAAAAAAAACAATAGTCAGGCATTGTGGCTGGTGCCTGTAGTCCCAGCTACTTGGGAGGCTGAGGCAAGAGAATCATTTAAGCCTAAGAGTTTGAGGTCACTGTGAGCTGTGACACCACAGCACTCTACTGAGAGTGACATAATGAAACTCTGTCTCAAAAATAAATGAATGAATGAATAAATAAATAAATAAAATGTATTAACATCTATATACCAATAAATTCAACTTCTATAAAATGAACAAATTCTTCAAAAGATATAAACTACCAAAGCTCACAGACAAGAATTAGATAACTAAAAGAGTCCCATATTTATTAAAGAAATTAAATTTATAGTTACAAGCCTTCCTACAAAGACAACTTAGAGCCCAGATGGCTTTATCAGTGAATCCTGCCAAACATGTAAGAAAGAAATAATAACAATCTCCACAGACTCTTCCAGAAAATTAAAGAGTTGAGAATGCTCATGAGTATTCTACAAGGTTAGAATCACTATACCACCAAAATCAGACAAAGACATTATAAGAAAAAAAATTCTGGACCAACACTTCTCATGAGCATAGACATTTCTTAACAATGTTTTAGCATATCCAATCCAACAATATATAAAGACAACACTACAATGACTAAGTGGAATTTCACCCAGAAATGCAAGGTTTGTTTGATATTTGATTATCAATTACTTTAATCTAATATCTTTTTTTTTTTTTGAGACGGAGCCTCAAGCT
>NW_003852680.1:464563-473897 GCF_000181295.1 Otolemur garnettii
CCCGCCACAACGCCTGGCCATTTTTTGGTTGCAGCCATCGTTGTTGTTTGGCGGGCCCGGGCTGGGGATTCGAACCCGCCACCTTAGGTGTATGTGTGTGGCTGGCGCCTTAGCCGCTTGAGCCACAGGCGCCGAGCCTAATCTAATATCTTAAGAGACTTTTAAAAACCATATAATTGTCTCAGTAGATTAAAAAAATCATTTGACAAAATTTGGCATTTATGTAAAAACTCTCGGCACACCAGGGGATCCTCAAACTTTTTAAACAGAGGGCCAGTTCACTGTCCCTCATGCCGTTGGAGGGCTGGACTACGGGCCCCTGCATGAGTCAGCTGCTAAGCAGGACAGGCAGCAGCAGCAAAAACACCCAGAGGCCGCATAAATGTCCTAGGCGAGCTGCATGTGGCCCACAGGCCATAGTTTGAGAACGCCTGGTTAGACCAAAGGGGAATATCCTCAACCTAACTAAAGACATCTGTGAAAAACCTATAGCTAGCATCATACTTAAATGAAACACTACATATTTGCTTCCTAAATATCAAGAGCAAAGCAAGGAAGTCCACTCTTACCACTTTGATTCATTGTTGTCCTGGAGTTTCTAGCCAAAGTAATAAGGCAAGAAAAAGAAATGACAGGGGCGGCACCTGTGGCTCAGTGGGTAGGGCGCTGGCCCCATATACTGAGGGTGGCAGGTTCAACCCCAGCCCCGGCGAAATTGCAACAAAAAAATAGCTGGGCATTGTGGTGGGTGCCTGTAGTCCCAGCTACTCAGGAGGCTAATGCAAGAGAATTGCCTAAGCCCAGAAGTTGGAGGTTGCTGTGAGCTGTGTAATGCCACAGCACTCTACCAAGGGCGATAAAGTGACACTCAGTCTCTACCAAAAAAGAAAAAGAAAAGAAAAAAATGACAGGCATGCAGGAATTTCAAGGAAGATATAAACATGTCTTTATTCACAGATGACATGATCATCTATGCAGAACATCCTATAGAATCTACAAAAAAGATAAATCTACTAGAACCAATAAGTAAGTTTAAAAGGTTGTAGGAAACAAGATCAATGTACTAAATACAATACTATCAACAAAGCAAGGAAATGGAAAGAAACATTTAAAACAGTCTGCCAACTTCTGGACTAAGAAGTTTCTGGTATAGAAGGAAGGGGGAAGATTTGGGAGAGAAAGGAGATGACTGCTGAGCCTGGTACCAGAAAAGCCTGGGAAGACTGAGAACTAACATTTTGTTAAGTTCTCTGGACTCACTGGCCAAGGAAATCTCACCTTCTGAGGCAGGACATATGGACTTTCATCTGCAGGTTGTGATAGGGGAAGCTGATGGTCTCAATTTCTCTCAATAAAGAGGGAAAGAAGGGTGCATATTGACAGTGAGTACAGGGTGTACAGGGAGGCAGAGATGGTAGACAAGGGGGGCATCAAGGAGCTGATGGCATCAGAGGAAACAAACCATTCCATCTCCTTGGAGCCAAAGAACAAAATAGGAAGGGAGTGAACACAGAATACCCTGAACATTCTGGGCCCATCTCTACCCTGGTTCTGTTTCATATAGATTCACAAGAGCACACCGCACCTCAAAAGGCAGATCATGGTTAGCCCACAGAGCTGAATGAGAGGTGCAAGGTCATGATGCCCCAGTTTCCTTCAACCATGGAAGATGAATAAAGATGGCAGCCAATGGATAAATGGCGATTTCCCTTTTCACCTGCCCACCTCCCTCAGACCACATTCTTATATAAGCCACCTGCATGTGAGCCTGTCTCAGCATCTGAGGACCCCGCCATGTCCCTGGAATTCAGGGTCTCAAAGGTGAGGCCAAGAGTGAACCAGAGTGGAAGGGAGTTTCTGGTGATGAACAAGTCCAAGACCTGTGACCCTGGGCCATGAGAGGTGATGGCAAGAACATGGCCTTCTAGCCACCCAGACCCATTTTTTAATGCCAGCCCTATGAATTTAACCCTCGACATCTCTGAGCTTCATTTCTCACTTATACTTCAAGGATGGTGACACCCACATCTCCCGTGATCTCAGGGATAGAGTCAGATCTCTGTATGTCCATGTCAAGCATGGGTTGTAGTCACTACCATTCCCATGAGATGGGTCTTCCCTGCCATGTAAAACTTCATTCAGGCTACAGGGATGCCCAGGCCTGGGGAGGAAATGTCATTTATTCCACCCACAACCTTACCCAGAAGGGGCACAGCCTCCAGGTGAATGGGACCCCACAAATCACTCCAGCACCACCTTGTTCAAGCATCTCCACATGGTGGCAGTATTGGCCCAGAAGCAGAACTTTGGCAGGCGCCTCTTAAACACAAATGGCCCCCTAAGTCGCTGTTGCAACATTTAACCCTTTTGATAGGAAAGGCTGGAGAGTCTAACTCCCTCATTTAACAGGGCAGCAAGCTAAGACCCTGCAGCCAGAATTCTGGACAACTCATCTCCATGGTCTGTGAGCAGAGTCTAGAATTCCAGATCTCATGATGCTGTAATTTTTTTAATTCCTAAATTCTACTTCCTTATAGTTCTTGGACTTTCTATCTGTGGCTCCAGACCTGGAGAATCCTAAGATTTCAAGCTCAGAGGGTTCTACTTCCTCATTTGCTCCAGGTCCTGTGATTCTGTGATTGGGTGATTTCAGCAGTTCATGAACATTTCATGTGATCATCCACAATTTATCATGTATCAAGTTAATCAGAAGTCAGTGGCTTTGCTTCTGTGACTCTCAGATTCTATCTTCTTTTTAAATAGCAAGAGATCCAAAATCCGTCACATCCATATCACCAGGTCACCTCCAAGGAAAGCAGATTTAAGAATAAGGCAGCTCCTGGCTCAGCGCCCATAGCACAGTGGTTATGGCGCCAGCCACATACATACACCCAGGCTGGCGGGTTCAAACCCGGCCCAGGCCAGCTAAAACAACAATGACAACTGTAACAAAAAAATATCTGGGCATTGTGGTGGGCACCTGTAGCCCCAGCTACTTGGAAGGGTGAGGCAAGAGAATTGCTTAAGCCCAAGAGATTAAGGTTGCTGTGAGCTCTCTACCAAGGGTGATATAGTGAGACTCTGTCTCAGAAAAAAAAAAAGAATAAGACAGTTCAAAACGAGAATGAGCTCATATGTGTATGTGGCCATACATGGCCGTGCCCTAAAGGAAGAGATGAGGACTTGGAGAGGGGGTGTTAGAATGTGGCAAGTGTCAACTGAGAAAGACATACCTGTTGGACCAAAGACTTGTCTTCCAGGGCAACCAAGGGTTGCCATATGAGCACAAGAGCTGCCCACCTGAGAACACACGCCTAGTTTTGGTTTGTGAAGGGGGGGTTCACTCAGCAAGCCTTCTTGGCATTTCCTTAGGTGACACCAGAGGTATAGACTGGGCATGGGACAACAAGGAAGACAGTGTGGGGGCATGGAAGACTCTCAGAGGCTGGATTCTGGAGACCAGGGTCTACCTCACTGGCCCTTCATTCTCTTCACTTTGCTGAGTCCAGTTTCTCCATACAAGGAAGGAGTTTGATTAAGTTCACGATTGCTTCTATAGAGTATAATCTGATAAAAGGTCAAAATGGAATTCTAAGTGGGTAGCTTGAAGAAGTGACCACTAGAGAAGATGCCTCCACACAGGGATAGGGTGATATCTTGAAACAGACAATTCTTTCATAAGCCTCCAAACCTCTGCAAATACTCTGTTTGGGGACACCATACCACAGGAACCTCAGCTGACCAGACATCTCACTGGTGACAGCGCAGAAAGCCAAGTACACAGCAGGGGCAGGCACTTGTCAGCTCACCCATCCTCTCCTACCTGCAAAGATTCCTGATCACACTATCTCTATCCTGGCACAATCTTGCACAGTAGGCCCTACACGAGGACTAGCCTTCTGAATTCAAAATCCTACATCGGATCTTCAGACCCAGGAAAGACTTGCTCTCGTAGGAAACACATAATCCACAAACAGCATGAGTCTCAGAGAGACAAGAACCTAATCCCTGTTCTTCTGCCTCTGGAAAGCTGGCGAGGGCTGCTTCACCTTACTCAGCCTTACTGAGCCAAAGCTTCTATACTGGAACACAGTGAAATTCACTTCCTTTTGGCACACAGGGGCACCCAAAGCTCCAGTGGTGATTGCTGTTGTCACTCCACCCCCACAGGCTTGGGAGAAGCCATCTCATCCTACAGTCTACATGTACCACAAGAACCTTCTGGAGAACCAAAAGAAGGTAGAAAATTGACAAGGGATATAGATAGGAGAAGTAGAGAGGCTTTTAAGTAATCTTAATTTAAGTACAAGCTCAGAAAAAAAAAGATACAGACCAAGAAAAAGAAGCTGATGAACACATAACAAATCAGGTAATTAGAAGACACTCTGAGATTCATCAATAAGGTGATGTGCCACCATGAGGGGAGTGACTGGGGAGGCAGAGAGACCCAGATGACTGGCACATACAGTAGGACAGGTAGAATAATGACCCTGGGCTGGCACCTACCCTGAACAGGGGCAAAGTTGCAAGTTAAAGAGCCCAGTCTGAATAAATGCATGGTAGGAACTGGGAACAACCACATAGCTGCAGATACAGGAACCTTATAAGCAGCCTCCCATAAGAAGACAGACAGCCCTGAACTAGAAGCTGTGCTTGCAAAGGTCCTCCTAGAACCCACCCACGTCAGTGATGCCCACAGGGACAAATGTGGTGATAGCAGCATGGAAGTGATACCTCACAGTTCCTGAACTGACTGATAACCAACAGAGGTGGCCATATCATTTTCCTTGGGTCAATTTTGCTATTGGCTGGTGGATTTTGAGTTCCAGTTCCCAAACTGTGTGCCAAAGCATCCTAGGGTGCTACATCAAGTTCCCAGGGATTTTGCAGGTCAGATACCTAACTGGTTCAAGGTACTTGAGTTTCAGCTTAGATGGCACCATATTCCTTCAATGATATCATACCTTCCCAGAATCAAAGGCAAATACAGGTGACAATTGAACAACTAGGAGATTTTTTTTTTTTGAGACGGAGCCTCAAGCTATCCCCCTGGGTAGAGTGCCATGGCATCATGCTCACAGCAACCTCCAACTCCTGGGCTCAAGCGAGTCTCCTGCCTCAGCCTCCCAAGCAGCTGGGACTACAGGCGCCCACCACAACGCCTGGCCATTTTTTGGTTGCAGCCATCATTGTTGTTTGGCGGGACCGGGCTGGGGATTCGAACCCGCCACCTTAGGTGTATGTGGCTGGTGCCTTAGCCGCTTGAGCCACAGGCGCCGAGCCCAACTAGGAGATTTTTGACTGCCAATCTCCCCCTAGTCAAAAATCCAAGTATAACTTCTGATTCTCTCAAGTCTTAACTACTAACAGCCTACATTTGACTGGAAGCTTTGCTGATAACATAAACAGTTGATTAACTCATTTTTGTATGTAAGGTATATTATATACTAAGAAAAAAAACATTAAAAAGATTCATTAAGCAGAATTGAATCATCATAAAGGACTTCATCCTCCCTGTCCTTAAGTTGAGTAGTCTAAGGAGGAGGAGAGGGCTTGGTCTTGCTGTCTCAGGTATGGCAGAGGTGGAAGAAAATCCTCACAAAAGTGGACCCATGCAGTTAAAACCCATGTTGTCTGAGGGTCAACTGTACCGTAAGAACATCAACTTGGAACAAGAAGTCAGGTATTGTTTTCTGAGTGCAGGCAACTCTAGTCATTTAAGAATGAAATTAAGATATTATTTGTTTCTTTGAACTGATGAGAATTCTTTTCTAAATAGCTGCTAATTATTAAGTCATTTGAACCTAATTACTTAAAAAAAGCCATTAAGTATTTTATTTAGCCTGAGGAGCTACAGAGGCTGCGTTAGGGGCTGAGATGACAAAGTTTTGAGCTCAAAGGATCCTACCCCCTGTAAAGACAGTATCCTGCAGAGTGATCCCCTAAAAGGCAGGTCAGAGAAGCTTCTAGAAGAGACTAAGCACTCAACGGGCCTGGGGGTGAAGGTGGAGAGAGCTCTTCCTCCTCTGACTCTAGACCCTCACCCTGTCCTGTTGGTTCTCCCCTATGGGGCCCCTCAGCCACAGAGCTCTCAGGGCCTTAAACTTTCTGCCTCGCCCAACTCCCTTCCCTGAACTCCTCCAGCTTATTTTTTGCCCAAAAGAGTGAAAAGAAAGAACCGCAAGATGAATCCGTTAGTGTCTGAAATCCTGGCTTATCAGGCCCATAACAGGGACCCACAGTAGTCAGGGAAGTCACTACCTCACAAGGCAAACTGCCCATCTGAGTCACACCCTCCCATCTGGCCACCCTGCTGCCAGGTCATGTCCTTAACCCCAAGCTGGGGTCTTCCAAAGCTTCTGGGGTGGGAGGTGCATTCTCTCCTCTTGGGCCCTATTCTGGAAAGGATGTGCCCCCAGGGCCCTACAGCAGACCAGAAATGACCCTTCCTCAGAACCATTCACATAGGGCGGTTTTGTTCCATCAACCCCCTGAGGTGATCCTAAGCTGCCCTGTGTCCAGCCTTTTCATATGCCTCCTCCCTGATCACTACCAGCACTTTTGTGAGGCTGACTTCTAAGGTCTGATCCACCTGCCTAGGTCAGAAAGTGGGTCTGTGTCCTGGCTGATGAGAAGGTCCATGGGGACAGAGCCAAGTCTCAGTCACCTTGCAGCATCCATTCTGTACACACCAAGCACTCGCTGCTGCCTGCCTCCTGCCGAGGGCTCAACTCCCCTTCTCTAAGTGCCGTGGGCTGGTTGGGGGCGCCGACCACTGCAGGTCGGTTGGAGATAACTCCCTCCGTGTGACAACAGAGGGCGCTCCGAGAGAGCCCCCCCACCCCCCACGCCGCACCCTCCGCAGCTGCGCAAGACATCAAGACCGTCGCATACAGGTGAAGACACGCTCGGGGTCCGTATCCTAAGGCAGGTTACAGGACGTCTAGCTTCAAGTTAAGGAGCAGGAAGAAACCCCAGGTGCGTGGATACGATGGAAACGTTCCTCTCTTGCCTGAAGGGTGGCACCTGCCCCAACCTTCCAAGGCTGGCAGGGAATGTCAGGTCAGCCGGGGACAGGACAGCCACCGTTGCCTTATACATTCACACTCCGGGGCTTAAACGGGACTCAGAAGATGGGGCAAGATCTTTGCCCTCCGCATGTCGTAGTGGGTGTCCACAACCTCTCCAGGAGCCTATCCTGGGGTCCTCAGAGGGCTAGCTCACGCAGAGGTCCAATCTTTCTCTGCCTCCTCTCTGCTGTCCATTTTATCCTTCCCCTCAGCCCCACTTGGGTAGTTCAGGGACCAACGAGCTCACAAAGATGGCAGGGAACAAAGGAAGACCCCGCACGACACACAGGCACACATGAGTCTGGAAAGAGCCTGCTCCAGAAGCCCCCAGACCTGCTGTGCCACGCTGCCTGTACTCCCTGTCCTGCAGGTAACTGCAACTATCTCAGGCTTCAGGGAAAGAACTCTCCTTAAAAGGGAGCCCTCACCTGGGAGCCAGCGCCTCGGGTGGTGTTGAGCTCTCCGCTGGACCCTGCAGAGAAAGACCCACCAGCAGCAGAGGGCAGGAGGCCTCCCAGGGGAGAAGGCAGCAGCAAAGGGACAGGAGGGAAGGACGGATAAGATGGTGCCCACCTGCCCCAGTGGTGGGAATGCTGAGGTTATTCCTGCCAGTGGGCACTGCAGCCCTCCTTTGTGTGTGCAGAGCCAGCAGCCGGGTGGGATAAAGCGGGGGTTCTAATCAGGGTCCCCAAAGCTGGGGCAGCAAAGGCTGAAAGAGTCTTCCCGCCCCAGGCTGGGGCCCCCACAACCCAGGTTCCCCCCAGTAATGCGATAATTGAGTGGGATTTTCACAGAGAGAGAGGGAAAGTCCTGAGAACGACCAGCCAGCTCCCTCCTCTCCCTCCCTACCCCGGCTTCATTCCAGAACACTTCCCTCCTTCCCTCCAAGGGTAGGGGGCGTGCAGGGGCTCGGAGGAGGGGGGTAGGCAGACTGGGCATGCGTAGACAGAACTGGATCCCAAGGAAAGGGAATGTTCCTTCAAAGAGAATGGCTCTCACTCCTTGCTTGGGCAAGAGCTTCTGAGATGAGAGAGGGAGTGCTTCTCTGGGGACAGCCCTCCCAGCCCGATGGGCTCCCTTTGCAGATGGGGAAACCAAGGCACGGCAGTGGGACGTGGGCTGCTTTTGGTTCTCCAGCCAACACTAAACCCAATGGGACACCTTAGCCACTTCCCGCTACCCCCAGAAGCTATAAAGAAGTGGCCTCTCCCGTGATTCCCTCCAAACTCTGCAGGGCACATAATGGGCAGTGGACCGTCCACAGAAGAGACATACTTTGCCAGTCTGAAGTTGTAATTTCTAGTTCTCAGTAGCTTCTCAGAGACTCCTCAATTCGAAATGGTGACAAAAATTTCTGCTAAGTTTAAGTCTGGGTATTGCTGCAGCTGCTGGTGGGGAGTGGAGTGCTTCTTAACTGTTCCTGTTATCACGTGCCCCAGGAGAAAGCTAGGGACACTTCCAGACTTGGGTCTTCTCTCCCCAAATTACAAAATCCTCCAGAGGTCTCCCTGGGCTACAAAGGAGTATGCAAACGGCTGGGAGATGGTGAATTGGCCGGTCACTGTGTGTGACCTTGCATAAGTCACTTGGCCTCTCTGGTCTTCCCTTCTTCAGCAGCAAAATCAAATGCCTTACTTAGACTGTCAGAATTCCCTCTGGCTGAACAAGCTAGGCAGCCCTGGGCAGACCTCCCCACACGGTCAAGGACTTCCGCTGTCCTCTTCCTGGTGAAGTGTTGGGGAGAAAGTAAAGGGGTTAATCGCTGCACCGCAGAAAGAGCCCTGCTGTTTCCAAAGGTGACCTGCAGCCTCTGGCCCCAGGGCAGACTGCGCCCATCCCTGCCCTTCTATGTCTGCTGAGTCTGTCGGGCAGTCCGGGTCCCAGCAGAGGGAGTCCGACTGGATGGACGTGCTTCCGACAAAAATGCCCCGCTGCCAGGGGCCGTGTTATTGACGAGGGGGAGCCCCTAGCTCAGCCACCTCCGAGGGCAAAAGTCAGAGCACGACAGAGCAGGAACAGGAGCAAGAGGGGGACTTCGCGTCCCACCACGATCTCAGGGTTTGCAGAGGCTCAAACCCCAGGCGTGGCCCAAGAGTCTGGAGGGGCACAGCCCCGCAGCTCGGAGAGAGCGCTCGTAGACCACGAAGTCCCGGCCACCCCACGGCCGTCCAGCTGCCTGCCCATCTGGCAGAACAACACACACTTCACCTTCCAGGGGACACCTCGACACCCACCACCCAACAGGACCCCGCACACCCTCACAC
>NW_003852680.1:474211-490838 GCF_000181295.1 Otolemur garnettii
GGCCGCGCACACCCGCGCACACCGCGCACCCCGCGCACCCCGCGGCCGCAGGAGGGCCCAGCGCCACTGCCGCGCCAGCTCTCAGGGCCCGGCCCGCCCCGGTGCTCGAGCTCTCGGGGCGGATTCCTGGCCCTCCGCGCTCTCCCGCCCGGCGATGGCCCCGCTCGGATACTTCTTATTCCTCTGCAGCCTGAAGCAGGCGCTGGGCAGCTACCCGATCTGGTGGTGAGTGAGCATTCCCTCAGTAACCTCTGTCCCTGTGCGTCGCCCCCCCGCAACACCTAGCCGACAAACGTCCCCTCTGGCAGGGACCCCACAGTGACCCGGAACACGCTCCCGGAGACTCCTGTTCCGCGTGAGGGTGGTTTTCCTGGACGGTCACTTTCGACCTGTTCGGGCTGCGGCTGGGGCACTGGTGGCAGAGCTTTAGGGAAAATTGATTCCCGGGCCTGGGATTTGGCTGGGGGTGGGAGTTAGCGACGGTGAAGGTCCCAACTGTCCCCGGCGTTGGACAGGGCGAACAGGGGGCTATGGAGAGGTGCAAAGGGGGTCAGCCCGCACTAATACCAAAGACATAAGACAGCTGGATGCCGAGAGACAGGCAAGAGAGGAGGTCATGCTGAAGGGAAAGTCACTGTAGACTTTCTTTAAGGACCATATCTTTACACACACACACACACACACACACACACACACACTTTAAAACAAAGTCGGTGAGACAAGACTGAACAGCTCGGAGAAGCGCAGTTACGTAAAGACAGCTGGGACCAGGCGGGGAGTGGCAGAGAGCCGGCGGCAGGGCGCACTGGGGCCAGCTCCCGGCTCGCGTGCCTCCCCACCGGAGTGCGTGCGCTGGGGTACCTATGGGCCCTGTATGTGAGCCCCCTGCCTGGATCTGCCTGGTAAGGAGGGGTTGTTCTAGAAAGAGGTAAGGAGAGAGTTAACAATGGGATGTGAGGGCTCCTGATCCCGAGGCTCCGGGACCCTCAGCCAAGAGAGCCGTGCTGTGTCCCTTGCCCCAGCAGACAAGGCAGTGGCAGGAGACCATTCCGTATCTGGCAATGCAAGTTCTGATAAACCAAAGACCAAAGAAGAATTAGTTCCTCACGGATCTCTCTTCTTGTGCCCCCCACTTCCACCGCACTTAGCTTGGGGAAGAGGGAGACAAGACGACCCCTCCTCGAGGGTGCATGTTTCTGCGGAGCCACCACAGAAATGGGTCTCCCCAGTTTCGACTTGAGGGCACTCCAAGGTGCCCAAGATTGGATGAATCCAAGTGGGAGGAATGTGGGTGCCAGAAGCTGGGACACGCCGCCTCTGGTGGAGACCCAGAATTGGAAAGAACCACACTCTCCCCAGCCTCTCCCCCTCCCAGGAACCTTCTCCGACGGCTTGGCTGGGAATTATAATAATTATGCCGAGGGGAAGGAGGGAGACAGAGCGAGCCGAAGTACATCTAATCCGATAATAATTTTTCTCTTCGAGATGGTTCAGAAGCGGGGGCTACCGGGGTGGGGGCGCAGCAGGGCGGGTTGAGGCGGGTCGCCGGGCCGGAGAGAGGCTTTGGGCACCTCTTTAGAAGACCGGGTGCCCTAGTTCTTTGGCGGCACCCTCAAGGCGCAGGATGGCCTATCATAGGGCCAGCAGCAGCGGCGCACCCTGGAGTGCGGGGTACCCTGACGCGCATGCCACGGGCCGCAAAGAGCTGAGGGCAGCGCGTCCGAGAGAGCCCCGCGGGCTGCCTGCTCCCGCGCCAGGCTTCTAATTAGAACCCGCCGCCGCCGCATTCCTGGGTGCAAAAGGAAGCTCCTTCGCCCCCGCGCTCCTCCCATAAAGGTCACCAGTCTCCTGGCAGCCCCGCGCCCTAGGATCTTTGTCCTGTGGGCCTTGGGGGTCCAACCCCTCCCCAGGCATGTGCCACCCTTTCACCTGGACTACAGGTATTCCATCCGGAATAGACCCTGACACAACTCCGGATACAATCGGGCATTCTTCATGTGAGGGGAGGGGGGAAAGTCCCCTGGTCTTCTCCCATCCCTACCCAAGAAGAATCCCGGGCAGCCCTATAGCCTCAGGGGGAATGGGAAACCTTGGGCGAACCCCAGCTAACATTGACAGGGGTGGGTGACAGGGGTGGGTGTGGCAAGGACCATCCCTCCAACCCGTCCACACCCCCACTTTGCTCTCTGTGGGATTCTCACACTTAGGGATTCTCTGCTTCCTGAGATGAAGCTTCCGGGTGGGTCAGGGAGGCTGGCTCCCTGCAGAGAAGACAGAGGAGGGGTGGGGTAGCCTCCTGTCTCCTGCTCTTTTCTGCCCCCAGGCAGGCGGGCCAGAAGGATGGCACTGGCGGGATAGAGGAAAAGGAAACGGCTGAGTTACACAGTTCAGCTTCAGGGGAAAGGTTTTCTCTCTCCATCTGCATCTTCTGTCTGGCAGAGCTTCATGCATCTCCTTTCTCCTGCATCTCCCCGCCCAGACTCCCAGATTAAACCATCCTGGACCTTGGCCACTGCCAAGTGGACAACCTCATGGAGGAGCAGAGCAGACCTGGGGGAGGTGGTTTATAATTTCTTACCTTCATCCTCAGCCTCCCTAATTGGCTGCTTTGTTCCACCTTCCCTTTTTTTTCTTTTTTATTAAATCATAGTTGTGCACATTAATACTATCATGGGGTACAGTGTGTTAGTTCCATATACAATTTGAAACATTCTCATCCAATTCCACTTTCCCTTTTTAAAATAAAGCTGATTGCCCCATCCCCAAACACATCCCTTCACATAAGAAAGTGAAAGTGAAGAGGGGCAAACCTCCTCACTCGGATAAACAAAACCAAGCAACAGCCCAAATCTGGAGTCATTAGGCTTTTGAAGTGGTTCTTGGTGCACGGGTGGAAGGTGTTGCCTTGCTGCTGGCTGCCTTGCCCTTAGCAGCAGCACCCAGTGGGGGCCTGCAGAGCCTCTGCAGGACCAGCCTTAAGGCATCTTTAACCCACCCTGCTAATGCCAATGCCAGGAGGCCCCAGGGCAGAGCTGGTGTGAGCTGTGGAGAAACAGCCTAGCCTGAGATCAGACCTCTGGGAGCGCTGGTTCTGGTCTATTTCCTGTGACAGAGCGAGCCAGGCAGGGGCAGAGAGGACCAAGGCCTGGGCACGTGACCACCTACGGACCAAGACAGCCTCTGTCACTTTGCAGTCCCCTTGTCCAAGTTGAGTTCTGTCGGGATCAGAATTCATCAGTCTGTAAGAACAGAGGACCAGGCCCCCAGGGCTAAGAGGAGGCATAAGCCTACTTGGGCAAACACTCCCCACAGGCACCAGTACTCCCTTCTCCTTCTTCCCAGAATCTAGGTGGATGGCTTCTCCCTAACACCCCCATAGGCCCTAAGGATCAAAAATCTGTGTCTCCCCCTCCTCCCCATGGTCCAAGCTAACTGCGAGACCTGGCCTCTACTTTTCACAGGGCAAGCTCCTGCCCCTGCTTAGCCCCTCACTAGTCCCTGCTGCATCAGGCACAGAGGGCCAGCCAGGGCAGTGCCATGTGGCACTGCGTGTGGACTTCTGCCTGCCATCAGCCAGCTCCAAGACCCTGGACATGCTCCCTCCTAGCATCACTTGGTGTCTCTCTGAACCATGTGCTTGAGTCATCATGGCAAAAACACATCAGTGGCCCTCATTTCTATAGGGCCAGCTGCACATCCCTCTACTAGGCATGTGGGACCTTTCATGGCCTTTCACCTGGCTGCCTGGACACCCTCATGGGCACAAACAACCCCCTGAGAGCATGCTCACCTTCGCTCCCTCCCCTTCTTGGTCTAGAGGGGGACCCTCACCTTTACCCCCACCTTCTGCCTACTTCCTTGCCTCCCCCATGTGGGGCACAGGGCACCCCTGTGTCTTGTATTTTGCAGGTGCTGATCAGCCTTACTGTGATAGGAAATGGGGCTTGAGTGGGAATGGTGGGTGAGAACCCACAGAGGGGGTGTCAGGGAAGGGAAGGGGTCAGTTTGGGCACTCAAGGTCCAAGGCGAGCAAGTGGGCTGCAGTCTGGCTGACGTGAGCTCTTCAAGAGCCCAGCTGGGCAAGGCAGGGATGGGTGGCATGGCCCTCTCCTCCTTCTCTTCCTCCTTCTCCACATACCTGTCTCTTGCTCTCTTTCTCTAGGTCTCTGTCTCCATGTCTTTTTCACTCTCAGTCTCTGTCTGTATCTATCAGTCTGCTTCCCTTTGTCTTTCTGCTCTTTCTCTCTATCTGTGTCTCTGTCCATCTCTGTCTCTCTGTTTTTCTCTGGCTGTCTCTGTGTATTTTTGACTCTTAGTTTCTATCTTTCTCTGTTTGTCTCTGTCTATTTTTCCATCTCTGTCTCTATCCCTCTCAGTCTGTTCCTCTCTATCTGTCTCTGGATTTCTGTCTCTCTCTGTCTTTCTTGATCTTTGTCTCTCTCAGTCTGTCTTTCTGTCTCTGTCAGTCTGTTTCTGTCTCTGTCTCTCATCTCTCTGCCCCTAGGCTGGAGATAGCAGTAAGTAGCATATGAAACAACTCACTCAAAATGAGAAGAGTCAAGACACCAGGCCAGTTCCTCCTGGTGTGATGGAATCCTGAAGTGCTGGGGGGATAGCACTGCAACATCAGAACCCCCCAAAACAAGCCTTTCCTGAAGGGCCCAATCAGAAATGGCCTGTCCCACAGCATGACCAGAGTCAATAGTGGATATTGATCCACCACACCCTCTTCTAGAGTTCCAAGCCCAGTGCTTATGTTTTAGGGACGTAAGGGATCTCCAGCCAGATCCATTCAGTTTGTTGCATTTTTCTTTTTTAATGATTCTGCTTTCTCTACATAAACCTCCTAGAGTCCTTTGTAGGACGGAGAACAGGATGAGTAAACATGGTCCTAATAAGCACGATGTTAGGCATAGTGACCACTTAGTGACTACTTCTTCCACTGAGTCCCTCGAACATACCTCTGGCCTGTGTGATCAGAAAACTCCATTCTCTTGACTCGGATGTGACATCTCCATCCACAAAACCCGCTCAACATGTGGTCTACAATACAGTGCCCATCTGTGAACACTTGGTCACTCATCCATGAAGAAATAAGAATGGAAATTGGGGTTGCCGGGCACAGTGGCTCATGCCTGTAATACTAGCACTCTGGGAGGCTGAGGTGGCTGAGGTGGGTGGACTGTCTGAGCTCAGGTTTGAGACCAGCCTGAGCAAGAGCAAGAACTCGTCTCTAAAAGTAGCTAGGCATTGTGACAGGCACCTGTGGTCTCAGCTACTCAGGAGGCTACAGCATGAGAATGGCTTGAACCCAAAAGCTTGAGGCTGCTGTGAGCTGCCATGGCACTCTACCAAGGGTGACAGTGAGACTCTGTCTCAAAAAAAAAAAAAAAAGGAAATTGGGAGGTGGGAGTGCTTGAAGACATCATAGTGGTTTGCCAGTGGGGCAATGCTTTTTTGTGTATTTTATAATAACGGATTGGAAATTACAACAAACCAACCAAGATTGAGCATTTGCCCCCTTCAGTAGTTGAAGGGTTGGGGTTGCAATTTCGGAGACATTCCAGGAGAAGACCCACCTCATATATCGATCCTCCTGTATCAATCTGGATGGCAGTCCTGCACGGAATGAGGGTGAGACCTCAGTGTGGCTCACAGTGGGAGGCCGGGAGCACAGGTTACAGGTGCAAAGGAGGCAGATCTTGGCTCAGGGTAGGATAAGGCTTCCTAAGGATGTGAACCACTGCCAATAGCAGGCCCTGGGAGAAAGCAAGGCTGGCTGAGAGCGAGGCTGCCTCAAACACAGGTGGGGAACTGACAGTCCTCCAGTATGTCCCACAAAACCCCCAGCCCCCAGGAGATGCATTCTAAGGAAATGTAGTTCAACACATGCCGCATGTGTGGGGAGTCCTGGGGTGTGTCTTACCTGGACGTCTGATCCCCAGGAATACCTCAGCCTGCCTCCCTGGAATCCTGCTGTGCCCCCTCCCACCCTCAACCAGCTGGGGCCATACTCTGGCACTGCATGACACAGGGAAATACAATGTGGCACAAAGAGGTCCTCAGGCTGTGGAGAACTGAACTCCAACCTCAGCCTGCCATCTCCTCATAGGGGCACCTGTCCCTTTCTTTGCAAATAGGCACCTATGCCATTGGGGCTGTGACATTGAGGCGATGGAGAGGCCAAGCTGTGTGTCTGTCTCCTTCCTGACCTTCCTTTGTGTCCCCCATCACCACTTTTTAAGGTTCTGTGGAGTAAACAAACAGAGAACCTTGATGAAATACAGACCTTGCACTAAGTAGTCGGAGCTTGGGAGATAGGAAAACTCCATTTAGTATGTCCTGACATCCCTGAAGCTGAAGGGCAGGGATACTGTCTCTGCCTCAATCTCCCTCCAGGCCTCTCCAGGTGACACCCTGGAGGTGTCTCTCACGTTGGTGCTTCCACATTCCTTCCCCAGCAGAACGTGCTGCCGCCGCCCAGGAAAACTGGCAAAGGCATGGCCGCGGGCACGGGAGCCTCTGCCGCCTGCCGGGACTCGCTTGAAGTATGTGTCAGTAATCCCAGCTCAGCCCGGCGGGGCAGGAGGAGGCACGGGCTGGGACAGCTCCAGGCAGGGCCGTGCAGCCTGGGACTGGGAATGAGTGGCCCCCTCCTCTGCCAACACCCGGGAAGGACCTGAGGACCTGAGATCTTGGGGTTCCTGCCCCAGCTCAAGAGGGGCTCTGATACTTGGGAGTGATCTTTCTGGCAGCTCTCATTCCTGGGGAACCCCCTTAGAGGGTGTGAAGAGAAACCAGAGTGTCCTTCAGGCAGACTGAAACCCCTGGGGCAGCCTCAGCACTCCATTCTGGGGAGGGAGGCTGCTGGGATGTCACTACCAATAGGGGGACATCTATAGGGGGATACCAACAGGATATTACCCCTAGCCTCAGCTCTGAGGATGGAAAGCTTGTCTCTGGCCATGTGAGGCCCTGATCTTATAAGGCAAAGATTCAGGATAAGATGTTCACTCTGGAGGCTTTGAGAAGGAGATATTCACTGACCCAACCAAGACCTTCTGTGTGTGGCAGAGACCCCAGCCCCAACTGTCTCTCTCCCCTGCCTGTCTCCACCTCTGTGCTCAGAAAAGAAGAGAGAAGACAGGACCTCAACCTCAGAAGAGGTGCCTCCCTGCCCCAGACACATGAGGATAGTACATGAGGAGTTAGGCAAATGCCAAAGGGGCCCAGGAAGACAAGACTAGGGGCACAGTTCATCCACTGAAGGGCCAATCCCAGAAGATCTGTAGGTAGGATGTGCCCCTCCAGGGCCAGCAGCAGCTGCATTAAATCCAGAAGAGCAGTAGAACCCTGGGAGCAGCCTCCCTCTCTGTTCCAAACACTGCTGTGCTCCTCTCTCAGAGCTTTGGGTTAAGTACAATCACTTTGTTTGACAAATGGGGTAAACTGAGGCCTGGGAGGGGAGAGAGAGAAAAAACCAAGCAAATATCAGAGTTATAGCTAGGGCTCATGTCCTGTCTTCTAGGGCCAGCCAAATGCCACAGGCTTCAGCACTCCTGCTAGGCCCCCTCAACACAGAGTCCCTTCTCCTTGCCTGGACATAAGTCCATTTGGAGAATTGCTGTTACATTCCCTGCTCACTAATGGAGGCCCTGCCTCCCCCAAGAAAATACATGTGCTATGCCCTTGATGCTTGATGCTCCCAGATTACAGATTTCTGCTGCAAAAAAGAAAGCAAGCCAGAACTAGAGAAACCTACGAGCCTGCCAGCCCCAGAAAACATACATGCAAGAGAATGGTGGAAAACAGATCCAATGGGTTCTTGGTACCCCAAGGGATATAGAGAAGGGCTTTGTGCCAGCCTCACCAAGCCTCCTGCATTTGCCCCAAGCCTCCATCCATAATAAAAGTCTGCAGTGCCACCATCCAAGGATAGGGAAATGCATATGGGACCAGAGGCTGAAACCATTGTGCTGGAGAGGCTGAGTGGCCTAGGCTGGGAGAGCCCACCACCCACCTCCTAGTCCTGGGCCAGCCTCCTTCCTGGCTTACATGTCACAGCCAGCAGTCTCCGCTGTATGTATCCCTGGCGGAGTGCCCTGTCTTTCAACAGGAGTGAGGGAGGGAGGAAGAAAAACCATTAGTGCTTGTGGGCTATACGCGTGGCTCCCATGGGTTCTGGCCATGGGCTAGATCAGTGGGTCTGGAGACCACTGGGAGCTGCCTTCCAAAACTGCATCTGTGCAACCATGCATGTTCTGAATCAAAGACAACAGCTTCTGCTTCAAAACAAACTATTATGAGGGGGGAAATAACTGATAGCAATAATGAAAATGTGGAAGCAAAGACAAGTCCCTGATCTTAGCCACTCTTCATATTTTCCATAAGAAACAAAACAGCTTGTGTTTTGTGTTTTTAAACTTGAGAAACATTTTCTGCATTTCTGGGAGCTTCTGGACAGTTCCATCAGGCTCTGTGGAACTGAAGCGCTATAATCTACTAGCTTTACCCTGACGGTGGCCTCTTTCAGCTATGTTGAAGTTCTCTCCAGAGCAGGGATTCTGGGGAAAATGCACAGATTGAGAGACAGGACAGCTCAGGGGAGCAGGGGTGCATTCCCTTTGAGACACTGATTTTGCAGGGTCAGGGCGATAGCAGTTGTGACATCCAGCCAAGCAGTTAAAATTCTAGCTTCTCAGCCAGGTGGCAGCTGAACGTGGGGAATGCAAATGCTTCCTGGGACCGGAGGGGAAATGGAAT
The DNA here is from genome assembly GCF_000181295.1 of Otolemur garnettii. Classification (NCBI taxonomy): domain Eukaryota; kingdom Metazoa; phylum Chordata; class Mammalia; order Primates; family Galagidae; genus Otolemur; species Otolemur garnettii. Next base: position 482,975 of record NW_003852680.1, read on the forward strand.
GAATTCCTCTTTGGGTGAATCACAGGTGTGGGGTTCAGGGAATGGGTGCAAGGAGTACAGGCTAGCCTCAGCCACTCCCTCAGGACCGGGCAAGCCCCTCCCACAGCCCTGAACTGATGGCATCCGGTGAGTGAAGGGAAGCTGAAAGTGCAACTGATTGCAAGATCCTCTCATTCTCAACACTCACCTGCAGCCTGACCCAGGACATCTCATCTGTCATGTGAGTGACCCTAGGGAAGGCATCTCTGTCTCTGCCTGGACACCAGTTTGCATACTTGCCAAACACGTGAGAGGGTGAGTGATAGATTGAAGAATTTATTTGAAGTCCCAGAAACCCAGGTGGGTGCTCCTGGCACTTAGTGAGGGGCTAGGTCCATGCTTATCTCAGGGGCACCAGAAAGGACAGAAAGCCACAGGTTTGACTGCTAGAACTGAGGCCATCCCGCAGCAGGGAGAGGTGAAGTTCCTAACACCTTGGGGTGATGGAGCATGGTTGACCCCCAGGATATTCCCAAGCTGCCCCAAATACATTCAGGGCCCTATGAGAGCCAGAATTTGGACACAAGACAGCCCTAGGAGGTTCCTTGTCATCTGAATGCTCTTAGAGTCTTTGAGCATCTGAGCTGGAAACAGTCTTGGGGATCCCAGAACCCAATGGGTTGTCATGCCAGAGGGCCTGTGGAACCCAGTCACTCTGACTCAGCAGGTCTGAAGAGATACCTGCCCACCTGAGAAATTGCATTTCTCACATATTCCCTGCTGTGCTCATGCTGCCAGCCCTGGGGCACTCTGGGAGGACCCCACTCTAACCAGTGACCTCCTGGTTCAGCTGTGGAAATCAAGGGTCCAAGAGTTCCAAAGGAGCAGACCTGACTGTTAGAGGCCACCAGGTGAGTCCCCCTCAATGACCGTCCTGGAATGGAAACAGGGCTGTCTAGGAGGCAGGAGAGCGCTGTTGCAATATTCTTTGTCCTTAGCTGCATGGTGGCTGCCAGGGTTCTGTGTTATTCATGCCATTTACACTTGGCTTATTACAAATGTTATTTTGCATATACTAGGGTTGTATACATTTTAATATATACATTTGCATATACTGAGGTTGTATACATGGTACTGTAGGATATTAGGAAAAGGAGGCCAAGTGCAGTGGCTCAAGCCTATAATCCCAGCACTTTGGGAGGCTGAGGTGGGATGATCTTTTGAGGCCAGGAGCCTGAGGCTTCATTGAGCTATAATTGCACCACTGTACTCTAGCCTGAGCAACAGAGAAAGACCCTGTCTCTAAAAGAAGGGAGAGAAGGAGGAAAGGAAAAAAAAAAGGGTCTCTGGGAGGCCCACATGCTAGAACCCTGGTTTTGCCACATTAACCTATGAACATGGCAAAGGCTACATCCTCTGAGCCCCACTTCCTGCTCCTGGAGGTCCCTGGACCACCACCTATCCAGTGGGTATGAGTTGGAGGGAGTCACATAGCAGAACCCAGGAATGGATCTGGAGGATGAGCTCCTGCAAAAAGGTGGGGACCAGGTGAGGGACCGGCCAGTTGTTAATAATAAGAGCAATGCCAGAGGCTTAAAGAAAAAAATGCCAGCTTCAGCAAGATTTTAAGGCAAAGGTGCTGGGATGATGGGAGGCAGGTGGATAGGAGGTGGCCATTCCTCAGATCCTTGGCGCTTACATGACAGGATGTCCAAGGTTTTGACATCCCTTTCTGTCTCTTTAGGCCCTAGAAGTTTAGAAGGGGTTGAGACTCAGAGGAAGCCAAGGAAATCTGTTTTGAGAGGAGAGGGAGGGAGATGGCAAATCCCAGTGCTGTGTGACAGGCGGTCACACCCTTAGGAGCTCCCTGAAGCTCTGAGTTCTCTAGACTGGAGATCTGGGTAGGCTCCCTGCATCATGTGCTTGGGGTCTTGCAAGCCCAAAAGGGCTGAGGAAGAGCCACCCAGATTATCAAAGTTCAGTTCCTTGGAGTGTATGTATGAACTTCAGTTGGGTGTCACTCAGTGTTCTCAGCTCCTGGGGCTGCTCTCTGGTCCTCAGTTGTCCTGCATGGAACCCACACATCTCAGATCGACTTCTGAAAGCACAAGTGTGATTAGATTAGCTCAGGTGGTCAGCCCTCGCTTACGAGAGGCAGTAGTCATACACACAATCCTGGGCTTCAGCACCCATTGAATTCTGGGTTTGGAAAGCGTCAGGGGACAAAACAGGAGGTGAGGCAGGGAACCATCTCCTCACTGGGCAAGCAGCTACTGCCACCTTCTCTAGGGTGCAGCCCATTCACACTGCCTGGCTGCACAGCCAGCAACAGCAAAGCCCAGGTGAAAATCAGTGCACCTGGCATTGCACAGGTGCTCCCATCCACCGTCATGAAATGGACCCACCTCATGTCCACCAGCCCCTAACACAGCGGTTCTCAACCTGTGGGTCGTGACCCCTTTTTAACAATGGAAATACATTGCGGCATTAGAAAGGTTGAGAACCACTAACAGAAGTTGTGCTTTGCCTTCAATTGAGAATAGAGATGACACACTGCAGAAGCACTGGAGATTTGTGAGACCTTGTCACCAGTGAAAAGCAGATATTTTGTCTCATGTAACAGTTGGTGTGGAGATTCAAAATGCAATTGCTGTTCTCAAGATATCCAAAGAACGTTGCCACATGGAGTGGGCATTAAAAGTATACACACACACACACACACACACACACACACTGACGCTAGAAGCTCCTGAGCTTACAACTGTGTGTAAGTACCTTGTAACCACTGCTTTCTTCTCTGCTCCATTTCTTTTAACAATTTCTTTCTTCTTCCCTTGTCCCAGGGGAAGCTGACCCAGCAGGGTGTGGGAGGAAGAAGCTACAGGTCCTGATTTGTCAAGCATTTGTAAATTCAGGGGCATCTAAGATTTTCTTAGATGAGAAATTTGGATCCTGGGGGCTTTCGGGGGGTGAGATGGAAGGAGGATAGTGTATACCGGGTTTGGATTTTTGTTTAGGGTCAGGGTCTTGTTCTGTGTGCACTGGCATCATCACAGCTCGCTGCAGCCTCCAACTCCTGAGCTCAAGCAATTCTCCTACTTCAGCCTCCCTAGTGGCTGGGACTACAGGCACACTCTACCATGCCTGGGTATTTTGTGTGTGTGTGTGTATTTTTTGTAGAGGCGGGGTCTTGCTGTGTTGCCCAGGCTGGTCTCAAACTCCTGGCCTCAAATGATCCTTCTGCCTATGCCTTCCAAAATACTGGGATTGCAGGTGTGAGCCACCACACCTGGCCTGGACTTTTTATGTGATTTTTTTTTTAATAATCCAATTGGTTCTCTTTAAGGCCCTCCTCCCTCACCCAAAAGCCCCCACCACCACCACCACCAGCTTTCTGCCCTTCCTGGGAAGGGTCTGCATGATGCGTTGCCAGGCCTTTTAGGAGGCCCAGCTCTCTATCAGACAGAGAAACCTTTCAGGAGAGGCACTGGGGTCCAGTGAAGGCAGGAGAAGCCCACACCCCCTGGCCCCAGGTCTATGAGGACACTGGCAGGAGAAACCCAGTCAGAGCTGCTGGAGAAGCAGGAGCTGTGTCCTGGACACACTTGGGCAGGCGTCCTCAAACTACAGCTCGTGGGCTACATGCGGCCTCCCTAGGACATTTATAGGGCCCGCTGGGTGTTTTTGCCACTGCTGCCTGTCCTGCTTAGCAGCCAACTCATCCCAGGGCCCGCAGTCCAGTCCTCCAACAGTCTGAGGGACAATGAACTGTCCCCCTGTTTAAAAAGTTTGAGGACCTCTGCACTTGGGGGTGGTAAGCCAGGACTTGCCCAGGAGGAGGACAGGATGGGAAGACAGAGCTCACTGACTCAGCATTGCCAAAGAAAGGATGCTGGAGAGAGGCTGCATGCTCCAGAGACCCCCTCTCTGCTTTCCCTGTAGTCCACAGATAAGGCCACCCCTCTGTGCCCCACGGATGGGAAGGGAACTGAAGTGGCCCTGCCTCTGAGCTCTCTGTGGAAGTTGCAGAGTTCGGGGGTGGGCAGAGAGCCCTCTCCGTCTTCCCCCACCATAGACGGCCTCCAGAATGAATCCCTTAGAACTGTCCATATCCTTTGGGGCAGTTCCTACTTTGTAGACAGAGTCCTCTTTTTCTTTCTATCAAAATGGCTTCCTTTGTTTTCCACTTTGCTAAGTTTCCAAGTAAACAAACATATTCAACTGGTTTTTCCTTCCTGTGGACAGACACCCTTTGCCCCTCCCCTGCTGTGACCCTAGGGACCAGCCCTTTTCAGATCACTCCCAACCCTCATCCACAATGTTCAGATCTTTGTGCCCATGACATTCCAGCCAGAAAATTTTCAGACACACAGAAACAATGCACCAGTGGGACAGAAAAATCCCTGTGGATCCACAACTCATACCTGGGGTGACCAACTTGTGCTGGGTTAAACACAGAAGCCCCACCAGAGCATGGTGGCATGCACCTGTAGTCCCAGCTGCTTGGGAGGCTGAGGCAGGAGGACCACTTGAACCCAGGAAGTTGAGGCCAGGATGACACCACTGCATTCCAGTCTGGGTAACAGAGGGGGACCTTGTCTCAAAAATAAGTAAATAAATAAAAATTGAAGTGTAATTTTGTACAGAAAAATGGAAGACCTTAAGTGTGTGGTTCAGTTTGTTTTGACGTGAAGTATAAAACCACTGTGCAGGCTCGGCGCCTATGGCTCAAGTGGCTAAGGCACCAGCCACATACACCTGAGCTGGCGGGTTCAAATCCAGCCTGGGCCTGCCAAACAACAATGACAGCTGCAACCAAAAAATAGCCGGGCGTTGTAGTGGGCACCTGTAGTCCCAGCTATTTGGGAGGCTAAGGCAGGAGAATCACTTGAGCCCAGGAGTTGGAGGTTGCTATGAGCTGTGATGCCACAGCACTCTACCCAGGGTGACAGCTAGAGGCTCTGTCTCCAAAAATAAATAAATAAAATAAAATAAAGCCACTGTGCAGGCACATGACTGGTGCCTCCAAGAAACTGATTTTTACATTTTTTTAATTGTAATCACTTTAAACTTAATTGCATTAATGTCACAGGCCCAAGTGGCCAATGTCTGTTACAAGAGCAAAGCACAGCTGAGGAGCTGTTCTCTCATGCTACCTGCAAAAAGGAGGACATGGCCTGGCTGCTGTCCCAATTCTTCTTCCCATGGATGAATTTTGCCTGGTCTGGGTCTCACGTTGGAGGCATGGCAGAGGCCCGTGGCTGTGACCCATCCACCTCACTGTGGATTTGCATCCCATTCCTTCCTATCTCTGCAGCATGGCACCACAGAGGCAAGCCACTGTTTGCTCATCCTCTGTCCCATTGACAGATACTTGGGCAGCTTCCAAGTTCTTGTTCTCACACCTAAAGCCCAAGGAAGATTCTTGAACATGTCTTACTGTGGGCGTGTGTGTTGTTATCTCTGAGATGAACAGCCAAAAGTAGGCTTTGGGGCTCTTGTGGGGTACAAGTCTGGCAGTGACTTCTGCTCCTGGATAGTGTCCATTATGCCAGGAAGCACAGATCTGGTGGTGCTCCTCCCCTGGGTGGCCCCTTCACCTGAGCCAACTCCACTGGCCCTGAGTTCTTGGGTTCTGGGTTCTTGTCCCTGAGCTCACATTGGTTTCAGGCTCAGCCCCAACATGAGCAGGTTCCCTGAGTTGTGCAGAGCAGGAACACAGGGCTGTCCTACTTCATCCTGCAAATCTTGACAGTTTGTATTTTGATCTGAGTGTTGGGTACAGGGGAGGGAGAATCCTGTCCTCTTCATAAAATCAGATTTCCTTCCAATAAAAGCCACATCTTGGCCCTCTGAATGCACTCAAACCTCCAATGCGATGAGTCTGTCTGCTGGCCCCAGGCATGATGGGGACACTGGTGCCAGGACCAGGTGCGTTACCATCTCATCCTCCCCTACAGGTCCCTGGCTGTTGGGCCCCAGTACTCCTCCTTGGGCACACAGCCCATCCTGTGTGCCAGCATTCCAGGCCTGGTACCCAAGCAGCTGCGCTTCTGCCGGAACTATGTGGAGATCATGCCCAGTGTGGCTGAGGGCATCAAGATGGGTATCCAGGAGTGCCAGCACCAGTTCCGAGGACGTCGCTGGAATTGCACCACTGTCAACAATAGCCTGGCCATCTTTGGGCCTGTGCTGGACAAAGGTACACAGAGTGGGTGTGGGTACTGAGCCAGGTGCTTCCCTTGGTGAGGTCTGAGTATGGGGTGAACTGAGTCTCGTCTTCGGGTGCTGCCCTGGTGTTCTGTCTGTGAGTCAGATGCAGACAGTACCCTAAGCAAGTGGGCATTGCAGGGGCCTTTGCTAGCTCACCCCAGAGAAGAAGATGTCTGGATCTTGGGGGACTTTGACCCATAGGATCATTTAGGGATCCCTCCTCCTTCCCTGACCCCTCCAAAAATGGACAATAGTTCTGGGATGCTCATACCAATGCTTGTAGTGGACGGCTTCTGGTAGGAGCCAGGGCTTTGGGAGAGTCTTGGAGCAAAAATGCAAAAAAAAAAACCACACTAAGGGAAAGGTTTAGGGGCCCCCTCAGAGAAAAAGAAGGAAACAGAGAAAGGAAGAGAAAGAGATAAAGAGACAAAGAGACAGACTGAGAAACAGAGACAGAAGTCCAGAGAGAAAGAGATGGAGAAAGAGAAACACAGAAAGAAAAAGAGAGAATGCACACACAATATGGCAATCTTAGAGCCCCTGTTAAAAAAATTTGAGATGAAATCACATAACATAAAATTAGCCATTTTAAAGCATGCAATCTGGTACCATTTAGTACATTCACAGAATTATGCAACCATTACCTGTGTCTAGTTTCAAAATATTCTCATCCTCCCTAAAAGGAAACCCAAGCCCATGAGGCAGTCATTGCCACACGTCTCCCTTCCCTCACCCCCTAGCAGCCACCCATCTGCTGCCTTTTCCTGTGGCTTTGCCTGTTCTGGATATTTAGTGGACATGGAATCACTCATTATGTGTTCTTTTGTGTCTGGCTTCCTTCACTGACCATGTTGTCAAGGGTCATCTATACTGGCAGCTGTTCCATCACCCCATTTCTTCTTAGGGCTGAATAATATTCTACTGCATGGACGGACCACATGTATTTATTCCTTCATCAGTGACGGACATGCATGTTTTCCTTTTTGGCTATTGCACATAATGCTGCTATGAGTATTCTTGGATGAGCATTTGTTTTCAAGTCTTTGGGATATACACCTAGCATTGCTGGGCCAATGGGTAATTCTGTGTTTAGCTTTTGGAGGAGCTGTCATCCTGCATTCCACAGTGGCTGCACCATTTTACATTCCCACCTGCACTGCATGAGGATTCCAATTTCTCCACATCTTACTATTTTTTGTTTTGTTTTAAATTGTAGCCATCCCGTTGTGTGTAACGTGTTACCTCCTTGTGGTTTTAATTGGCATTTCCCTGATGGCTAATGATGTTAAACATTGCTTCATGGACGTTTTGGCCGTTTGTATATCTTCTTTGAAACGTGTCCCAGTCCTTTGCCCATTTTAAAATTTAGATTATTTGCCTGTTGTCGAGTTGTAGGAGTTCCTTATATATTCTGGATATTAGACACTTTTCACATACATGATCTGAAATATTTTCTCCCATTGTGTAGGTTCTTCTTTCACTTTGGTGAGAGTGTCCTTTGATACACAAAAGTTTTTCATTTTGGTGAAACCTAATTAATTTAGATGTCATATCAAACTAAGCATCGCCTAATCTAAGGTCACAAAGATTTGCACCTATGTTTCTTTTAAGAGTTTAATAGTTTATCTCTTATATTTAGGGGTTTGGTCTATTTTGAGTTCTTCTTCATATA
>NW_003852680.1:491098-498625 GCF_000181295.1 Otolemur garnettii
TTTTTTTTTTTGGTTGCTGCCATCATTGTTGTTTTGCGGGCCCGGGCTGGATTCGAACCCGCCACCTTAGGTATATGTGGCTTTTGCCTTAGCCACTTGAGCCACAGGCCCCGAGCCAATTGGCCCTCTTTTTAAAAATCAACTTGCCATAGATGTGTACATTTATTTCTAGACTCTCAGTTTCCTTTTGCTGGTCTATATGTCTCTCTTTTTGCCAACAACACACTATTTTGGTTGTTGCAAACTTTGTAGTGTGTTTTGAAATTGGGAAACTGAGCTTTCATTTTTCTTCCAAGATTGTTTTTGGTATTTGGAGTCACTTGCAACTTTATAATTGCAAGTTTTAGGATCAGCTTTTCCATTTCTGGGAAAGTAAAAGGCTGTTGGAAATGGGGACCGCATTGATTCTATAGGTTGCTTTAGAAAGTATTGCCGTGTTAACAATATTAAGTCTTCTAATCCAGGAACGTGGGATGTCTTTCTGTTTATTTAGGTCTTCCCTAATGTCTTACAGCAATGTTTTGTAGTTTTCAGGGTATGAGTCTTGTACCTCTTTGGTTAATGTATTCTTAAGTAGTATTTTTCTTTTCGATGCTATTATAAGTAAATTATTTTCTTAATTTTTTCAGATTGTTTATCACTAATAACAACTTTTTATAGAGAAATATAGTTTTTATGTTTTCATCCCATATCCTGCATAATTTATTAGCTCTGAGGGAGTTTTGAGCTTTCTTTGATGGATTCCTTAAAAATGTTTTACATACAGTATGATGTCATCTATGAAGTGAGACCATTGCACTTCTTCCATTCTGATTTGGATGCCTTTTATTTCTTTTTCCTACCTGGCTGGGACTTCCAATGGTGTGTTGAATAGAAGTGGCAAGAGTGAGCATCCTTGCCTTGTTCCTGATCTTAGAGCAAGAACATCCAGCCACTGACTATACCATGTTGGCCGTGGAGTTTTCATGAAGGCCCTTAATTGAGTTGCCTCAGGTGGCAGTGGCTTTATTTGACTTTCTAAGCATTCAGAGAACACCCTTGCCTTATCCACTCACTATTTCACCTTGAGAGAGTTCTGAGTTAGGCCATACAAAGTTTTTTTACTCCAACAGGTAAAAACAGACAAACAATTCCTTGGGGAAAGGTACACTGCTTTCTTCAGAACACTCCATCCATCCCAGGAACACCAGCTGCCATCTGCCTGCAAGGCTTCACTGTTGCAGGGAGATTAGCGGGGCATGGCTAAGTCAAAACACCACTGAGCTATCTTAGCATGTCATGGTCATTGTGCTTTCTCAATCTGGCATTTGCTAGAGTGCCATAACCCTTGTACTCCTGTCCAGAGATCTGATAATGTTGGTACTGACCATTTGTGCTCAGTTTTCTCAAGGGCTCTTGGACCTCCCTACTGGATTCTAGCCTGAGACTAGGGTAGGGGACACAGGCTCCACTGCTCAGTGGCATATCAAGGTTACCTTGGAAGACCAGCACAGAGGGTGGGCTATGTATAGTATGATTAGCCCCAGAAAATGCTATCTGCCCCAGGGTAAGCCAACAAAGTCTTCTTGGCTGATTTGGGGCCCTAAGGACCACAGCTGTGCTGAGCATGAGACGAGAAGGCCAAGTGGGACTGGGAAAACCATGGTGCTGAGGGAAGGTTGCTTGGGCAGAGGCAGGGCAGTTCACACTGAGAAAGTCCCACTCAGGACTCTGCAGTCCTGGGAATGCTGGGCCTTACCCCTGATGTTGGTGTGGATAAGGAGGTGGGACCTTATGAGGTGATGAGATCATAAGGCTGCAGTCTCATAGATGAGATTAGTGCCCTTATAAAAGGGACCCCAGAAAGATACTCACCCCTTCTGCCATGTGAAGACCCAGTGAGACGACACATCCATGAACCAGGAAGCAAGCCCTCCCTGGACACACACTTGGCCACACCATGATCTTGGACTTCTAGCCTCCATAACTGTGAACAATAAAGGCATGCTGTTTATATGCCACCCAGATTATGGTATTGTGTTATAGCAGACATCATGGACTAAGACACTCCCTGTCCACCTCTGCAGCCCACTGGCCTCCTGCTTCTCCTTCTCAAACATGGATCATAGGTACAACCTCTAAGGCAGTGGTTCTCAACCTTCCTAATGCTGCAATTTATTTTCGTTGCTAAAAAGGGGTCGCAACCCACAGGTTGAGAACTGCTGCTCTAAGATCTTTGCACATGCAGGTCTCTCTGCCAGGAATACCCTTTCCACTGTTGTCTGGGTGACTCCCTCTTGGCTTCCTCAGGCCTCTGTTCTTATGTCTCAAATGATGCAGTAGCACCTCAATTGCCTCACCAGGCTTCACAGCTTTCTTCCCTACCCAGCTTGGTGATATCTTAGGGAGGAAGGAATGGCCCTGTTCAGACCCAGCAGCTGGAATGTGAGGGAAGGAAGGAGAAAGATAGAGGATGTCTCCAAGGAAAAGTCAGGAGTCCTTATAGGGAGAGAAGCTGGAGCAGAGGAGAGCTAGGTGGCAGCTTTACTGTGAACTTGAATGAGAGTCAGCTCACTTCTCTGTCCATAAAATGGAAGAATAATTGCAGTTCAGCTGACTTCACAGAGATGCTGGTCAGGGTAATTACATGGTCTGGCATCCCTTGGAGACAGTCACTGCAGTGCACATGAGGTGTTAGGTCCCAGGGTGGTGTGGCTCATAAAATGTGTCAGGGTGTGTGTATGTGCACATGTGCATGGAAGTGGTGTGGTGTGGTACATGTGCATGTGTGTGTACGTGTAATGCATATGTATGTGTTGTATGGTGTTTGTGTGTATGGCATAAATATACATGCCTGTGTGTGTGCATGTGTCTGCTGCAGCTGCCACGTGAGCATATATCAGAACTGCCTTATTTTTTAAGGCTGAGTAATATTCCATCGTATGGATAAACCACATTTTGTTTATCCATTTGTTCATTGATGAGCATTCAGGTTATCTTCACTTCTTAACTATTATAAATAATGCTGCTTTTTGTGTGGACATTTATTTTCAACTCTCTCAGGTATATACCTATAAATAGAATTGATGAGTTATAATAGAACTCTATGTTTAACTTTTTGGAAAACTACCAAACATTTACAAAGTTGCTGCACTATTTTTCATTCCCACCAGCAGTGTCTGAGAGCTCTGATTTCTCTCCAAGATCAAAGTACTTGTTACCTTCTGTTTGTTTTATTCTAGCCATTCTAGTGGGTGAGAAGTGCATTTCCCTGATGGCTAATGATGTTGAGCATCATTTCATGTGTTTATTGGCCATTTGGGTATCCTCTCAGGAGAAATGTCTATTCAATTCTTCCATCCACATTTTAATTGGTTTATTTGTCTTTATGTTGTTGAGTTATAAGAGTTCTTTTTTACACATTTTTAAGAGATATTTTTAATTTGTCATAAAAAACAAAATTTAAATAAGGAAAGGTCCTAAGGGTTGGTTGACTTGACTGGTTGATTCTAGAAGTCGTTTCCTCAACACTGGATCTTAGTGATATTAATTTCCAGGCTCACAGCAATGAGGCTTACCACACAGCTTCAGGTTCTGCAATCCACTGTCTCCTGCTCTCTCCCAGCCCTCTCTCGAGTTATAAGAGTTCTTTATATAATCTTCATACAAGTCCCTTATCCAATATGTGATTTTTCAAATATTGTCTCCCCTTCTGTGGGTTGACTTTTCATTCTTTTTATGGTGTCCTTTTATGCACAAAGGTTTTAATTTTGAGGAAGTTCAATCTATCTTTTTCTTCACTTACTTGGCTTTTGATACTATAGCTAAGAAACAACTACCTACCCCAAGGTCATGAAGATTTACTCCTATTAAATTCTCTTGTGTTTTATAGTTTTAACCTTACATGTAGGTTTTCAATCTATTTTGAGTTAATTTTTGTGTATAATGTGAGGCAGAGGTCCAATCATGTGCATGTGGAAATCCAGTTATTCCATACCATCTGTTGCAAAGCTACTCCTTTCTCACCAAATGATCTTGGTACCCTTGTCAAAAATCAATTGGCCCTGGATATATGGGTTTATTTCTGGGCTCTCTGTCCTATTCCATTGCTCTATATTCCTGCCTTCAGTCAACAGTGCCACACTGTTTTGATTACTGTAGCTTTATAGTATGTTTTGAAATCAGAATATGTGTGTCCTCCAGCTTTGTTCTTCTTTTTCAAGGTTATGTTGACCATTTAGAGACTCTTACAGTTCCATATGAAAAAAGATCAGCCTTTCCATTTCTGCAAAAAAAGGAGGGGGGCTTTTATTTTTAGGAATTGTGAATCTTTAGATCAATTTGGAGAATATTGTTCTATTAACAATATTATGTCTTCTGGTCCGTGAACATAGTATAGCTTTCCATTTATTTTAATTTCTTTCAATGATTTTTTATAGTTTTTAGTGTACAAATCTTGTACTTCTTTTGTTAAATATATTTCTAGGTATTTTATTCTTTCTGATGCTATGGTAAATGGAATTGTTTCACTGATCTCACTTTTGGATTGTTCATTGCTAGTATGTAGAAACACAACTGATTTTTAATATGGGTTGCTTAATTGCCCTGTCCAGAAATTCCAGTACTATACTGAATAGCAGATTTGAGAATGAACATCCCTGTTTTCTTTCTAATCTTAGAGAAACAGCAGTCTTTCCCCATTGGATGTGATGTTAGCTGTGGGTCCATCTTGTTTTTAAACTTTATAGATTTAGATGTAAGAAACCTGGTTTGAATTAATAAACAGATTAAGTGGAAGAGCTTAATTATTAATTAGTATCCCAATTCATCAAATTTTTTTCAGAATTATATATGCCAAAAATCACATAGTCATTTATCATCATTTTAAAAGCCTGTTAACACATGACTCTATTAGGTCCTCCTTAAATTTGGGGGAAAACAGGGGATTGGAAGCACCTGGTTTTCACAAATCCCAGTTTTTACTGATGGCTCCTTTTCTTGATTTCTGGGACAAACTCCCCAGGGGTGGGCATGCTCCAGGAAGGTCCAGGAGTCTCCTAGAATGACAGCTGGGACCCTCAGGGGTCTCCCATGAGTCTGATGTGTGACATCATCACTTCATCACATGCCACAGGTACACACGTGACACGTGTAGATAGCACAGATGTGTGCTTTGGCACATGGCAGGTGCTCAGTAAGGATGTGTTATGTGAGTGGCCTAAGGACAAGGATGCAGGCCTGGGAAATTCTGGGAGGACTTCCCAGGAGAGGTGGCACTTAGGCTGAATTTTGAAAGATTCTCTTTCTCTTTTTTTGTTGGTTTTTAATTGTCTACTGGGTCTGGCAGAATCTGGGATTCCTAAGTATAGGCCTCCATCTCTATTTCCTTCCTTCCTTCCTTCCTCTCTCTTTTATATATGTATTTTAGAGACAGAGTCTGCTCTGACATCATAGTTCACAGCAGCTTCAAACTCCTCGGTTCATATAATCCTTTCCTCAGTCTACTAAGTAGCAGGGACTATAGGAACTCACCATCATGCTTGGCTAGTTTTTCTGTTTTTATTAGAGATGGGTCTGGCTCCTGCCCTGGTCTCCAACTTCTGACTTAAAGGGATCCTCCTGCTACAGCCCTTCAGAGTGTGGGGACTGCAGGCCTGAGCCACCATGCCTGGGCCTTTCTTTCTTTCTTTAAAACATATGTATCCAGTGATTTACAAGCACTAAGTGTTTCACACACAGTGGCCAGTTGAATTCTAATTGCACCTAAAAAGGCCAGTGCTGGCTCTGCTTCACAATTGAGAGAATTGAGGCACGATGGCAAAAAATGGTGACTCTATCCTTGGCAGCTGGTTCTAAAATCCCCAGGCAGAGGGCAGCCCAGACCAAGGGGGTAGGGCAAGGTGGGGTCTCCCAGGCATGGTGGGTGAGCAGAGATCCTAAGTGGGGCCCAGCAGTAACATGGGTGAGAGTCTGCTGGGGCTAGGTCCTCTCCTCTTTCAGGGGGGCCCCTCACTTCCTAAAAGCCACCTTATGGCTAGAGCCTAGACTGTCTGGCCTCAGCATTCCAGCTCTTGGATGGACACTGTCCTGGCTATGGGGCACTGCGCTGGCCCATCTGTAAAGGTCCGAGTCTGGGCCACACTTTGTCATTCCATTCTATCCACCTCCCCTGGGCTTGCTCCGGCTCCCTCCCCTCTGCTTGCTCTCCCTTCTGTTCCAATACTCATACCCTCCTCTACTCTTTTCCACTGGATGAATGTGTTCTTGGACCCCTCCCACCTGGATTTGAAGGTGGTCTTGGACCCATCTCACTTCCTCTCATCATTCTATTTAAATAAGAAGGGAGAAACCCCAGTCCCTCCCCACTACCTGCTGCAAGAACTCAGAAATGGTTGAATCCTGGTGGCCAGGGGAGGAGGAAGGAGCCGCCAGGCACCCCTAGAGACAGGCCTGCTCTGCTCAGGAGGCCATCGTGGAGGCCTCAGCCTGCCCCCTAGCCATGCTCTCCGTAATCAATCTGATTGGATTAGGGTCAGTGCGACCCTAATCATGTCAAAGGTCATCCCAGGCTTTGTGGCAGGGACCGTGGGGTGCCTGGCCACCCCTGCTGGGTCAGCCTGGTTCAACAGAGTTTAACACCGCCTAGCCAGCCATGAGCAGAAGAGCCTAGGCTGCTGTGTGTGGGTTTGTGTGAGTGTACTTCTCAATGTATATTAATGTGGGTGCATGTGTTTGGATGTGTGCATGCACATGCATGTGTATGTGAGCATGCATGGGTGTACAGCGTATGAGTGTGAATTGTGTAGGTGCTTATGTGTGTATATGCAAGTATGCCTATATGTGTGTGCATGTGGGTATGCAAATGCGTGTGCATTTTGTGCGAGCATGCAAGTGAGACACCACTGTGGACACATGCATATGTGTGTGCCCACATGTGTGAACATGTGCATGTAAGGCATGTGAGGACATAAAAGAAGGAGGGCATGCTCACACTTCCTGTTTCCAGACTATCCCATCCACCTGGCCTGGGACTGGAGGCCAAGTCCACAAAGGTGAATCTGGGAGACTATGGAATGTGGGGTTTGGCCACAGAAGCTGAGCCTCGGCTACAAAGAGCTCTCTCTTCTTGGGTCCACAGGTAGCAGGACTATTCAACCTGCCTGGGGCTGAAAGCATTTGAGGAATTTTGAGTGTATGGGGACTGGGCACACAGTGCAGCTTATCTATCCCTTGGGGCAGGCCCTGGGCACCTAGAGGGCCTGCTTGCCCTGCAAAGCTAAAGACACCCCCTCTTGACCTCTGGCAAGGTGAAGCTGGTGAGGAGGACACAGGCAGAGAGGTGGGGCAGGGACCACTAGCCATGCCTGGGAGGTGGTGACACCAGGAGAACCCAAAGCCCAGGGCCAGGCTGCTCACGGCTTTGCAGGGACCAGGCTTGCTGGAGGCAAGGTGGAGCCTGTGCTCTTTAGAGAGAGGGGCTGCACTAGAGTGAGGCCCACAGCCCAGGGATCAACCCCTGCAACTTTAGAACCTCTGCCTATGGCTCGG
>NW_003852680.1:499030-502939 GCF_000181295.1 Otolemur garnettii
GCTTCCCAGAGACACCTACCAGAGAAGCAGGGCTTGCCTCTCTGCACCCAGGGCACTTGTGGGAGTGGGAGGGTGGGCCTGCCAAAGCAGGGTACAGCATTGAGGGGCATCAGGTGGCTGTGCTGCATTGGGTCTCCCTGGCTGTGAGTCCCAGTGCAGACCTCACTTACCTGGGCCAGTATCTGCCCCATCCCGGACTTGGGCTGACTTGGGCTGCCTTCCCTCTCCTGTGAACCCCAGGCCAACTCCATTCAAACCACACGGTGGACAAAGTTCAGGTTAGTGCCCTAGGACCCATCCGGTACTAAGGTTAAGCGGGGTGCAATGCTTACAGGCACCAGGTTCTCAGTAAGCCTATGCCTTGTGCCCAGCCCCCTGGTCGCCCCCCAACCCTCCACTTCCCCTTTATCCTTGGAGTGTGAGGGCCTCATCCCCTCCCCAGCAGCACTCCAGGAGCCCCTCAGGGGGTGGTCCACTACCTCCAGCCTGGCACCGGGGTGGGGCGCGGGCGTCAGGACATTGCCAGAGAGGGCAGCTCTTTAGGGGATCAGCGTCCCCAAATCCAGGTTGCGACCCCTGACCGCCCCCCCAGCGGAAAGTGTTGCCGTTTCAGACGTGTTGCAGGGCTGGTGGGGGGCTCCCCTGGCCCCGCGGCCTCCCCTCTCCGGTATATCATTAACTCTCCACAGCAGGAGGGGGGCCCCTGGCCGACGCCCCGCCGCGTCCGGCTGGGAGCACAATATCCCGGCGACGACGACAAGATTAAGCACCAGGGGAAAGCGAAAATGCTGTTGGCGATTCACACGCCCTTCGGGGTGTTGAATTAAAGCGTCTGAATAGGGATTTCCCCTCGGGCCCGATGGCCTGGCGGGCGGCGCATACTTCCAGGTTGCTATGACTGGCCTGCGAGCGCCTAATCACCGACCAGGGGGAAATTCATATAAAATATCGCCGGCCATTGTGGGCCTAACTCGGCGTGACAGTGGCGCACAAAGCCGGATTCCTCCGCCCCAGCGGGTGCGCCAGGCGCCCGGCCGCGCGGGCCGCCCGGCGGTGTCAGGGGCCGCGGCCGCCGAGGGGCGCGGGCCGCATTCCGCTCTCAGGTGGCTCCCGGGCCTTTTGTGCAGGACGCCGCCGCCGCGTGATTACCAAATGCCACCGCGACACCCCCTCCGGGCCGCCTGGCTCCTCCGCGGCCTGGACAGGGGCCGCGGGAACTGGCCGCGGGCAGCGCCGTGGAGGGGAGGCGCCGGGGCGTCGGGCGCCCCAAAACGCTCTGGCCGGGGTGGAGGCGGGGTGGAAAGCTTCTGCGGAGACCTCCTGTTACTTTTTCTGCCCGGAGTAGTCAGGTTCTCATCTCCCCCTGCCCTGCAGCATGTTTGGGCCCACCTGGTGGAAGGACTTTATCCCTAGGTGACCCTGAGGTCGGGCACCCACCGTGACCTGCATGCCCCTGACCTGTCTAAGCAGGTGGCAGTGGCCAGGCTGAGCCCCCTCTGCAGCCTCCCTTGGTCCCTCCCCGGAGGTGTGATGTGGGCATGCAGGAACTGGGGATGTCCAGGAAGGAGGCTCTAGTGCATTGATGCTGACCACTGTCTGTCTCGCATGGCCTGTGTGTCCCAGGTGTGGAGCAGGGGTGTTGTCACTGGCCAGGATGCAGCATGTGTGGGGGCCTGTGTCCTGTGTCCTCTGAGACCTCCCATGTACTGGGACTCCCTAGAGGCCAGTCTCACCAGCAGCTAAGATAGGGAGATGTGCTCCTTGCTGGACATATCCAGGAGAAGACTGACACAGGGATCACAGACAGGCTGGGGCCAGGCCTGTGGAGTGGGTGATTGCCCTCCAGACCTGGGCCAGAGAAGCTTATGGAGCAGCAGCTGGGATTCCAGCTTTCAGGTGGGGAGTGAGCAGAACTTCCCTGCTAAGTATTAGGAGAAATGCTGTGCAGAGGAGCCATGGGGCCAGGCTGGCCTTCATGGTTGTCCTGCCAGAGCTAGGAGTGTCCAGCCAGTCAGCACCACCCAGAGGAGAGCTGCGGGGCTTTAGGGCCTGAGAGGGAGGGCTGGGAGAGTGTGGGTCCCACTGTCACAGGGAGAATGCTGTGCACAAGCAGTACCCTGAGCTCCAAGGAAAGGAGGTCAGCTGCCCCAGGGCAGGATCCCAGAAAGGCAGATCCATGCTCCCCCTTCCTGAGCTGAACCCTGCCCTGGCCACCAGCTGCTGGCAGCCAGGCCCTGGAGCCTGTACTGAGGGACCACCTTCAGGTAGAGGTCAGGCCAGAGTCCCACTAGCCACTGACATTTATGGGGAGGCATTAGCATATCCCAGACACACACCCGTCATGGTCAGTCCTCCTCCTCTCTTGTCCAGCCCTGGCAATGTTGTCCATGGCCTCCCACTAGTCAGAGTACTGAGGAGGAAGGTCAGAACAGGATAGAATCTGAACTAGAAGGCTCTCAGCCCCTGGCAGTACATCAGAATTACATGAGGACCCTTTTACAAATATGGGTCCACTCCCTACCCCCACTGAGAACTGCTGAACCCAGTTTCCCCTGGAATGACCTGCAGTGATTCATTGCTTCCCAGGTGACCATTGCTGGGCAGCCCCCAGGCCCAGTTCCCTGTTAGCTCCACAGGGAGCTCCATTTCCTTGTCTAGTGGTTGCATTGGAACAATAATCCTCCTTCCAGAAACATTTTCTTAGGCTGTCCTTGTCCTCTCCTTGGTATCATCTCTCACAGCTTTCCCATCCCAGGAGAGCACAGGCAGGCATCTCTGCCTTGACTGTAAACCAGGCAGGTGGGCTCCCCACCCCCTTGCTGCTGCAAGAACCCATGATGTTTGGTCTGTCTCAGGACCTGTCTGTCAGGGCTCTGCAGTGCAGCCTGGTACCCATGGCTGATCCTCTCTGAGCCTTTTTCTCTTCTGGGCCTGTTCTCTCACTGGTAAATAGAGATTTACCTGGATCCAATCTTCCCACTGCTGTCCCTGAGCAGGGCAGCCTCCAGGCTGTGCTCTCTCAGCATTTTCCTTCTGAGCACACATCCATCTCTGTTGAAATGGCCTCCCAGGTTACCACTCAGTGGGAACATCAGCTCCCCAAGGACAGAGGCTGTAGCTGTTTTGTCCTCTTAGAGCATAGTCAGTGCTCAGTAAATAGTAATCAAAAAGACCAGTCTTATGGTGAAATATGAAACTCAGAGACCATTTGTGCAAACATTCTTTAACCTATAAGAGTTTTAGAAAGACATCCTTCCTGTTTGATGTTAAAAGTCTCCTTTTCTAAAATTATTATGATATTTATTATATGTCTTAGCCTCTCTCAACATAAGAAAAATATTTGGTAGTCCTCTATCAGTCTCCAAATGATCTCTGTCTGATACTTTGCAAGCCCATGACATTTAAACCTAGAAACAAAATATTTGTTTAAACTCCCCCTATCTCAAAAGATCTGAGACCCAGAGAGGCAAACTGACCATCAAAACCTATCTCATGGTTCCCTGTATCTGAGAACTGCACTGCCCTCAAGAATGATGGAGCCTTGCTGGGCAGCTCTTTTGCCCTCCCTCAGATTTTTCACCTGTTACCATACAGAATTCCCTCATGTGCCCAGACTCCGTCCATCGATCCACTATCCACACATCCATTCATCATCCAACCATCTATCCATCATTGCATCATCCACCCACCCACCCACCTATTCATTCATCCACTCATCCATCCATGCATCAACCCATCATCCACTATCCACTATTCCATCCACCATCTATCAACACATCAGCCATCCATCTATCCATCCGCCCATCCATCCATCCATTTGTTCACCATCCACCCATCCATCCATTCACCCATCTGTCTATCATCCATCAATCCATCCCCTCATCCACTCATCCATCCATCATTTGTCCA
>NW_003852680.1:503251-504001 GCF_000181295.1 Otolemur garnettii
CTTGGTGTTGTTCTTGTCCCCCCTTCTCTTTTCTTTGTGAACTATAGTCTCCCAAAGGCAGGTGGTTCAGCATAGTCGAAGGCAAAGAACCTGATTTACAATAGCAGAGTCTCCCAATGGAAATAGGGAAGGCTTCTCCATGTTCATTCTCCTTCCCAGGACAGGGATTCCCTCCTTCTTACAGTGGGTCATGCAGCCTCTCCTTAATTATCACCAGGACAGGGATCTCCTTCAACTTTCAGAAGGTCTGGCTTTTAGAAATGTCATCATATCCAGCAGCAATCCACTTTCTCAAAGATTTCTTACTATGGTTCTTGAGAGTGAACACCTTGGTTTTTACTTACCTCATATTCCTAGTTCTGAGCCTAGTGCCTGCCTCAGTGTGGACTCTCAGATTCTGGATGGATAGATGGATAATGGATGGATGGATGGTAGATGCTAGATAGATGATTGGTGGATGGTCAGTAGGTGATAAATGAATAGATAGATGGATGAATGAATGCAAGGAAGGAAGAAAATGTATATAATTGAGACTTTGCAAGAGCTCAGTAAACAACTGCTAAATAGAACCACAGCAAGTTTGGGGGGAAGACAGATATTACCCTTATAGAACCATTAGGTTATGTGATTTCCTTTTTTCTTCCTTTTCCCACATCTGATCACAGTGTTGAATAAGTCTTGGGCCTGAACAGGGCATTCATGCTCTGCCCCCGATGATGGTCAAATCGGCAGCATTTGTTTCCAAGCATC
>NW_003852680.1:504564-505915 GCF_000181295.1 Otolemur garnettii
TTATAGAACCATTGCAATAGTGGCACTGGGCCCTTCACCCAGCCTCTCATGCTGCTGAGAATGGTACATAACCACTCCACATTGGTCAAAACTAAGTGTGCATCCTAGTAACTAAACTCCAGACTTAATTCATATTCACTCATTTTCTACCAATATCCCTTTTCTGTTCCACAATCCCATCCTCAGTCCATCTTTGCTTTTGCCATATGCCTCGGGTACTTCTGGCCTTTTCTCATGCCCCAGAGCCCTCTGAGAAACTCACTCGGGCATTTTGTAGGACAGCCCTCAATTTGGATTGCCCCTGTGTCTCCTGATTGGAGGCAGGCTGACCTCGAAGGCAATGTGTGTCCCTAGCGTATCACCTCAAGCAGCCATGCCCAGTGTCTGTGCCTCAATCCCTAAGTTAAGGTGGTATTGGCCAGGTTTGTCCAGTGCACAGATACGGCTTTTCCCTTTGTAATTGATTAATTTCTCAGGGAACTGCTTAGTGACCGCACCTTTAAAACAGATTCTCTTTGCCAGAACACGTCTTCCGGCCTATGGCCTTGCAGCCTGCTGCTTCTAGTATGGCCTCACTGGTGTGAGTTTTCTGTCCCATTGAGCTGAGACTCTCCATGGAGATACCTTATTTCTCTTCTTCCTTAGCCAATTAAAATCCCATTTCAGGGTATCCTCAGGCCTGCCAGGGATGGGCCGGTTAGGTAGTGACAGAGCAGAGTAGGAACGAGCTTTTCTCTCCAAGCCAGAGACTTTTCTCTCCAAGTTGAAGCGCTGAGCCCTACCCACTCATCCCCTCAAGGGTCTCTTGAGGCCCTGGGCTGTTTGCCTGAGTTCTGATAAGCAAAGATCTCCAAGCCCTTGTTCTGGGCAGGGCATGGGTGAGGCTCTAGCTCTCCTCTTATCTCTCAGGCTCTGCTCAGAGGTCTGAGGAGGCAAGCAGGAGGAGCCAGCCTTGGGGGCAGACTCCTGTGGAGACAGGTGCCCTGACAAGACAGAAGGCTGAACTGGGGTAGGGTATTCAGGGTTTGGGGTGTCCAGCATTGAAAAGGGCCTCCAAGGACCAGGGTCCTTCCCTGCCTGCACACTGGGAATGAGGATGTGCAGGCCAGGAAGGAAGAACAAGCTGAGTACCATGGGTTCTAGGAGGGCCCAGGACACTGCTCAGGCCTGGACAGGCTCCTCAGGACAGGAGGAGGGCCAGGAGCTGGGCCCATCCCTGAAAGGCAGATAATGGCTACTGAATAGAGGTCCAGGAGAAGTGCTTATTTCCTCTGTGTGTTGTGTCCAGCAAAATGTACCTCCAGGCCTGTTTGCACACTGAACAGTTGTGTTAAAAAAGGAAAACAAGGCC
>NW_003852680.1:506277-521534 GCF_000181295.1 Otolemur garnettii
CCTGGCTGCTGCATGAACCCAGGAAACAGCTGGAGAGAGAGCAATGGGAGGACAGAGGGCTAAGTCTGGCTGGAGGCCGGGGAGGTCAGGTGAAGAGACAGTCTTTGAGAATTCAGGAAGGAACCTGGCATGGCCAGAGCAGCATCAGACAAAGAGCTCAGCCTACAGCATATATGTGCACACATGTATGAAGGTGCATGCGTGTGCAAGTGCGGGAGGAAGCTAAAGGCAGGGAGTGCCATCCCTACTAGGAGCCTCTTTAGGTCCAAGTGAGAGATGGACCCACAGAGAAGAATGGGGAGTGGCAGAATGGGCTGGGAGGTCCCATAGCCACCTCAAGAGGCTGGAGCACCTGATGAATTTCAGGGCCTGGCATGAACAGTTTAAGGTGGAACCCTTCCCTAAGCCAGTGGTAGCAGGTGGATACAGAAGAAATAGAGAGCGCAGGACTACCTTGGGCAGGATCCTGGGGAGGGGAGAAGGCTGCTGGGGCCTACAAAGGGCTATCAGGGAAGTGTTGGGAAATCCACAGGGATAATCCCCAAAAGCAGACAGCAAGGGATGATTAGGGAGAGGGGCTTTGTCAGCCTGCTGGGTAGAAGGATAGGAGAAAGGGAAGCCAGAGCAAGGCCACTGACCTCAAACACCTTCTGCTTTGTGTGTTCTTAGAATGGGAGTAGACTCTCCCCCTCTCCCCGCCTTTCTCCTCTGCCCTCTCTCTCTTCTCTTCCCCACTCTCTCCTTATCTCTCTCCCCTCTTTTCTCTCCTCTTTTCTCTTCTCTTATCTCTCCTCCTTGGTGCTACTCTGCAGCCTCCCTCCCCTACTAATAAAGACCTTTGTACAAGCAAAAAAAAAAAAGAATGGGAGTAGATATGCATTTTTTGGTAACCGCTATCTGTGGGTGTGCTGTACCAAGCCATGTGGGTATGTCTGAGTGTGCGCACAACTTGCTTGCCTGGCCCTTGCCCCTGCTCCTGCCTTTATCACCTGGGCTTTGGGGCACAAACAAGCTCCGAGGGCTTTGCTGTTGTTTGCAAATACAATGTTTAGCAGACAGCAGGGGTTCTGTAGCCCTGTGTTGAAAGGCATGGCAAGTCCTCCCACTGCCTACAGCAGACTGTCCCTTTAGGGCCATGCAGAAGCGTTTGCACACACCTAGGAGAGGCAGGTATGTTATCCATCCTGTCCAGAGAAGCCGGACGGGGGGTCTGGCCTCTGCAAAGCCTAGGCTACCCCACAGACTCACACTCAGGTCAGGGACACATCCTGGGACTTTGGGGGCTGGGACTGGGGAAGGCAGCGCTGGAGGCCTCTGGCCTTGAGAAGATCCCAGAAGAATCAATACCAAATGAGGTACCACCTCACCCACTGGGACAGCTAGAATCCAAATGTCAGAGAATAGCAAGTGTTGGCAAGGATATGGAAAAGTCAGGCCCCTGGGCTGTGCCTGGTGCTTGGGGTAGAGGAGGGAAGGGGCCTGAGCCACCACAGGAGTGGGCAGCATGTGGGACCCTGAGTCATACTCTGAGGTCTCAACTCCAGCAGTGGAGGTGCCAAGAGGCACTGGCTCTCTTTTTTCTGGTTTTTGCTGCCTTTTTTTTTTTTTAAAGATCACTGTGATGATTTGAGATCTATCCATGCTGTTTTTCTTCTTATTGCTAAATTGAATTCCTGATGGACATGCCACAGGAATGCATCTGTGCATCCACCTGTTGATAGGTATTTGGGTGTTTCCAGTTTGGACCTCTCATGAGCATTTTTGCTGTGTCTTTTTGTGGACCAGGAGGACCAATCGGCCATGCTAAACCTGCATCTTTCCTCTCTCCTCAGCCACCCGAGAGTCAGCCTTTGTCCACGCCATTGCCTCAGCTGGAGTGGCCTTTGCGGTGACACGTTCGTGCTCAGAGGGTGTGGCTGCCATCTGTGGCTGTAGCAGCCGCCATCAGGGCTCACCAGGCGAGGGCTGGAAGTGGGGCGGCTGCAGTGAGGACATCGAGTTTGGCGGTATGGTGTCTAGGGAGTTTGCAGACGCGAGGGAGAACCGGCCAGATGCCCGCTCGGCCATGAACCGTCACAACAACGAGGCTGGACGCCAGGTAGGTCCACAGGCAGTGCATTCCCAGAGGATCGAAAGCCTATCTGTGGGCTGGGGGTGGCCAGAAAGGAAGTTCACGAAAGAGGACTGGCTTGCAGGAGCCACCACACAGTCCAGGAGGGAAGACATAGAGATGACTGCAGAAATCCCGAGGAATTCTGCAATAAGGAAATACACTCATGCATTTGACTTGATGCACATGACAAAGGGTGGTTGGCAGTTATTTAGGTGAGGAGAGGCTAGGACAGCTCCCCAAGAAGCCCAGGAGTAAAAGGCAAGAAGCCCAGGGGTAAAAGGCTGCAAGTGATTTAGTCTGTGTAGAATATGAAATGTGGAAGAAGAAAGAGGATTTTGGTATGGAGAGCCTGACAGGGATCAACCTGTGGAGAACACTGTGACCCTTGTGTCTCAGTCTGTTCTGCTATAACAAAATTAGGTTAGATGGGATATAAACAATAGAAGTTTTTTTTTTTTATTTATTTATTTTGGAGACAGAGTTTCATTTTGTGGTCCTCGGTAGAGTGCTGTGGCATCACAGCTCACAGTAACCTCCAACTCCTGGGCTTAGGCAATTCTCTTAGCTCAGTCTCCCAAGTAGCTGGGCCTGCAGGTGCCCATCACAACACCCAGCTATTTTTTGTTGCAGTTTGACCGGAGTCAGGTTTGAACCCATCACCCTCGGTTTATGGGGCCAGCGCCCTACCCACTGAGCCACAGGCATCGCCCACAATAGAAGTTTATTGCTCATAGCTCTGGAGTCTGGAAGTCCAAGATCAAGGCATGAAAGAACCAGTGTCTGGTCAGGCCTTGATTCCTGGTTCATAGATGATGCCTTCTCACTGCGTCCTCACATGGTAGAAGGGATGAAGTTCTCCCTAGGGTCCTTGTTATAAACCAGTAATCTTATTTATCGGAGCTCCACCCTCATGACCACATCACCTCCCAAAGACTCCCATCTCCTAATCTCATCACCTTTGGGGGACACAAACATTCATACCATAACAGCTTGTTAAAAAGGACTTGGTCACTGATCGTGATGGTTCACACCTGTAATCCTAGCACTCTGGGAGGTCAAGGCTAGTGGACTGCTTGAGCTCATGAGTTCAAGACCAGCCCGAGCAAGAACAAGACCCCATCTCTAAAAATAGCCAGGAGTTGTGGTGAGTACTTGTAGTCCCAGCTACTTGGGAGGCTGAGGCAAGAGGATCACCTGAGCCCAAGAATTTGAGGTTTCTGTGAGCTATGACACCAAGGCACACTACCAAGGGTGACAAAGTGAAACTCTGCCTCAAAAAAAAAAAAAAGGGACTTGGTCAGAAGATCAGTGTGAGAACAAGAGAGGGATGACTGCTGATGGACAGGACAGGGATAGGTATAAAGACCCAGTGATGTCAAGTGGATTTTGCATCACAGAGATGGTGGCTGGCTTTGGCCAGTGACTCTGGGGATCACAGAGCGTTGAAGAGTGACTAGGCATATTTGTTTTCCACCAATGAAGAACTAGAGAGGTCAAAATTGTCTTTGTGCTAAAGACAACTTCAAATGCAGGACGAAACGTAAAAAGCCCCCTGCTAAAAATGTAGAATCCCCAGGTATATACAGTAGCCCAGTTCATGATAGGGGAGATCACATTGCACAGCAGGGGAAGTGGGTTTTTCAGTAGTTGATACACAATCAGCTGGACAGTGCTAAAATGCAAATATGAACATTTCAGCAGGGAACTAGAAACTATAAGAAAGAATATGATAGATTTGGAAAAGAATGATAAAAATTACAGAACTGAAGAATGAATAGAGACTTCCAGTTAAAGCTGACAAGCTGAACATAAGCATTTCCCTCTGTACCCTCCTGGAAACCTACTATAATGACAATAAAGTAATGTTTATATAAATAGATATATAGAGATGGATATAATAGAGAGACAAATGAGATATGTAGGTAGTATATATAGAGGATAAAGAGATAGAGATAGATTAAATATATACAGAGACCAATATAAATAGATGAGATAGATAGTAGATGAACAGATAGAAGAGATAGATAGTAGATAGATACACAAAGAGATAGATAAGTGGATAGATACATAGATAGAAGATGGATAGATATAGATATAGAAAAAGAAATCTAAATAGGTAGAAATATAAAGAGATAGATAGTAGATGGATAGATAATACATGTGTTGATGGAGAGACAGATATATATGAGATTCTCTACCTAAAATGACTTAAAAAAACAGATACACATGAGAATATGGAAAACTGAAAAGGAGACAATGATAAATCTTTGAAAGCTAAAAAACAGATAGATGAATCAAGCAGACCCAAGAAAACTGAGTGTTGAGCCAGTAGAGGAGAAATCTGAGAACTCATCCATGAATTCCTAGTATCAGGCTTCTTGAGAAGTACACATAAATATTGGGTTGAAAACAGAAAGATTGGTTGAAAGTTTATTTTAAGAGCACTTAATAACCCATTCACTCCTCTGCTCAAATACTTGTAGTTATAGTCTCTCCCTTTATCATGGCAGAAGTCTGGAGATCTATTCTCTAAAAAGGAAGGTTTGTGTTTGGAGGGACACCAAACACACCCGAGGGTGAGGCTGCTAAAGTGAAAAGAGTCTCTCTAAATATGAAGGCTCATGGGCGGCACCTGTGGCTCAGTGAGTAGGACACTGGCCCCATAAACCAAGGGTGGCAGGTTCAAATCCACACCAGCCAAACTACAACAAAAAAATAGCCGGGTGTTGTGGCAGGCACCTGTGGTCCCAGCTACTTGGGAGGCTGAGGCAAGAGAATTGCCTAAGCCCAAGAGCTGGAGGTTGCTGTGAGCTGTGATGCCACAGCACTCTACAAAGGGTGACAAAGTGAGACTCTGTCTCTAAAAAAAAAAAACAACCCATGCCATTATCTCTATTCTTGATTCCCTAATCCTAGCAGCAAACCCCAATTATCCTCCAAGTAGGAGAATGGAAGATTCCTCTCTGGAGAATCTAATCAAATCAAATGAAGAGACTTCAAGATATTGACTTGGAGGGGGTCCCCAGTTAGATGATGCAGCTAGATCACTCTATAGTGAAAATCAAAGTTGAAAAGTCCCTCCCATGTGCAGGGACTTCCATTAAAATTTTTAGCATAGTGGGCATGGTGGCACACAGCTATAGTCCCAGCTACTTGGGAGGCTAAGGCAAGAGGACTGCTTGAGCCCAGGAGTTTGAAGTTGCTATGAGCTATGATAATGCCACTGCACTCCTGGGCAATAGAGTAAGACCCTGACTCATAAAACAAACAAACAAAACCCAAAGACATTCAATGCGCCACTTCTAAATATGAGCAGATAGCCAAGGATCATCAGACCTTTGAGGAAAGCCTCCAGTGACAACAACAGTGCTAAACGCCCAAACAAACAAAAACAATGTTTATGGAAAAACACATTGTAAAGAAAGATGAAAACTTGAAAACTTCAAAAAACTATCATTAATATCCCCCAAGGAGGGCTCAGTGGTTAGGGTGCCAGCCACATATGCAGGGGCTGGCAAGTTTGAACCCAGCAGGGGCCTGCTAAAACAACAATGACAATTACAACAAAAAAAATAGCCAGGCTGTGATCTGTGATGCCATGGCACTCTACCAAGGGTGATATAGTGAGACTCTGTCTCAAAAAAAAATAAATAAATAAAATTGGGTGGTGCCTGTGGCTCAAAGGAGTAGGGCGTCAGCCTCATATGCCAGAGGTGGCGGGTTTAAACCCAGCCCCAGCCCCCAAAAAAATGCCTAAGGAGATAAAATACTGTATTTATGAAATTAGAACAGGATGTTAATTTTAAAGAACAATTCAGAGAAAAAAAGTGCTCTTAGAAATTAAAAATATCATAACAGAATCTAAAAATTTCAGCAGAAAGGCTGGGAAATAGTTGGAAAAACCCACTCACAAAGTAGGAAAAATAAACAAAGAGAAAAAAATAGAATATTTAAAGGATCTATTCAAGAAAAACAGTAATGAATGCAAAGAAAAGGAAGTTAGGTAAGGAACAAGTCAGGAAGTTTCCCCAGTACTGAAGGGCACAGGTTTCAGACCAAACAAGTGCAGTTAGTAATTGAAAAACAGAGAGAAAAAGACCCACATTAAAACACACTGTTTCAAAATTAAAGCATACAAAATAGGGGATCCCAAGAAGAACATTTGGACTTCAGGAGCAGGAATTGAACCTTTCAGGAACCACAATAAGAGCCAGAAGAAAATAGAGTAGTACTTTCAGAATTCTAAGAGGTAAAATGATTTCAAGCCAAGAATTTTATACCCTGCTAAAGTATCGATTAAATGGAATAGTAGAAAAAGTCTCACTCTGTTGTTCAGACTAGAGTGCCATGGTGTCAAATTAGCTCACAGCAACCTCAAATTCCTGGGCTCAACCAATTCTCCTGCCTCAGCCTCACAAGTAGATGTGACTACACATGCCCGCCACAATGCCTAGCTAATTTTTCTATTTTTAGTAGAGACAAGGTCTTGCTCTTGCTTAGGCTGGTCTCCAACCTCTAACCTCAAACAATCCTTCCCTCCTTAGCCTTCCAGAGTGCCATGTTATAGGTATGAGCCACCAAACCTGACCTGGAAGACCTTTTCTTATAAACACATGCCTTCAAGATGATTAAGTTGATCCATGTATAAAGCCTGATGTGTTTGAACATCTTGAAACACATGATTGTTGGCACACATTGAGGTTGGCACCTGTAGTCCCAGCTACTTGGGAGGCTGAGGCAAGAGATTCACTTAAGCTTAGGAGTTTGCAGTTGCTGTGATCTGTGATGCCATGGCACTCTACCAAGGGTGATATAGTGAGACTCTGTCTCAAAAAAAAAAAAAAAAAAGTAAAATTGGGTGGCGCCTGTGGCTCAAAGGAGTAGGGCGCTGGCCTACTCCTTAACAAGGAATTAAGACAATTAGGCAGTGTCCATAGCTCAGTGGGTAGGGCACCAGCCACATACACTGAGGCTGGTGGGATGGAACCCAGCCTGGGCCAGCTAAAACAATAATGACAACTGCAACAACAACAAAAAAATAACCAGGCATTGTGGCAGGCACCTGTGGTCCCAGCTACTTGGGAGGCTGAGGCAAGGGAATCACTTAAGCCCAAGAGTTAGAGGTGGCTGTGAGCTGTATCACCACAGAACTCTACCAGGGCAACAGCTTGAGACTCTATCTCAAGAAAAAGACAATTAAGGGAGAATTTGGGGCTGAACCAGTGATGGGTGCATTAACAATAGCAATAACAAAAGTTTGTGTAAGAAAGGAAAAATCATCAAATGCTATGTTTAATACTTGGCTCAGTAGAGTATGACATTTAATATAGTCCCAATGCCATCAGCAGTGAATATTGATATAAAATTACACTCAGTTTTAGGGTAGAAGAGGCTTGTGGCTAGGAAGTGGTTTATTCAAGTGGTAGAATTGTAAGAAAGAGCTACATAAACTCCTGTCATCCATGGCAAGAGGCCAACAGATAATGCCTAATGCTGAAAAATCAGGAAGTAGAAAGACAAATATTACTAGAGCCATAGGCATTGCAAAGGGCAGCATATGGAGCCAGGATTCCTGTTTTACTGAACAAGTCCAAAAAACTATCGAACTTTTAAAAGTTGCACTTGTGTAACTTTGATCACAAGTAAAACTAGGGCTGGGTGTAGTGCTGCAAACTGTAATTCCAGCACTTAGGGAGGCCAAGGTAGGAAGAATGCTTAAGGCCAGGAGTTCGAGACCAGCCTAGACAACAGAGCAAGACCCCATCTCAAAAAAAGAAAACATAAAACTAAAACAAAAGAAAGAAGAAAATAGATATTAGACAAACTAAACCGGCAGAGCAGGGGGGTGTGTTCTTCTACAGATATCCATGAGAAGATTCAATACAAGAAGGAAGAGCTCAAGAAACAGCTGAGAGAGATGGACAGGCCAAGGCAGGATCTGGACTCTGAGCCCTGACAAAGTCTTAGACCAGGACTGTATGGGAGCCACAAATGAGACCCACATAGATCATTATATGCTTTGTAGTAGCCACATTTAAAGAGTTTGCAACTGAAATGGGTTTTAATACTGTAATTTCTTTAACCCAATATAGCCAAAATGCTCCTGTTTTAAAAATGCATTTTTTTTTTTTTAAACAGAGGCTCACTCTGTTGCCCTGGGTAGAGTGGCATAACATCATAGCTCACAGAAACCTCAAACTCTTAGGCTCAAGCAATCATCTTGCTTCAGCCTCCTAAGTAACTGGGACTACAGGTGCCCATCATAATGCTAGGCTAGTTTTTTCTATTTTTAGTAGACAGGGTCTCTCTGTTGCTGAGGTTAGTCTCAAACTCCTAAGCTCAGCCTATCCACCCTCCTCAGCCCCCCAGAATGCTAGGATTACAGAAGTGAGCCACCATGCTCCACCTTAATAATTCATTCTAATAATGTAGTCAATATTAAAATGATGAATAAGAGGCTCAGCACCTATAGCTCAGCAGCTAGGGCACCAGCCACATACACCAGAGCTGGCGGGTTCAAACCCAGCCCAAGCCTGCCAAACAACAATAACTACAACCAAAAAATAGCTGGGTGTGTGGCAAGCACCTGTAGTCCCAGCTCCTTGGGAAGCTGGGGCAAGAGAATCACTTAAGCCCAAGAGTTTGAGGTTGCTGTGAGCTGTGACACCATGGCACTCTACCAAGGGCAACAAAGTGAGACTCTGTCTCAAAAAAAAAAAAATTATGAATGAGATATTTCACATTCTTTTCTCATACTCAGTCTTGGAAATCTAGTGTGCAGTTTGCACCTGTGGCCCTTCTGAATTTGGACCAGCCAGGTTTCATGGGCTCATGTCGGCCAGTGCCTGTGTAAACAATCCTAGATGTCACCACACTCCAACTTCACCCCTTCCCTCAAAGTAAAAAAGGAAAGAAAAATTGAGTTCTCCACTGTCCATAGGGAAAATCACACCCTCCTCAGCCAGGCCCCCGAGGCATCCCACAGCCTTATGTCCCAGCACTGTCTCCCTCTTTTGCTGTAGTCCCCATAAAAGGACCGGCTTTCTGGGTCACTTCCCACCCAGCCCATAGACACTTTCTCTGGGCAGCCTGCTTGGGTTCCCCCAGTCAGAAACAAGGTCGCCCCTCCTGCATCCCTGCACTCTTATGCACCTACACCACAATTTGGCACTTTATCCCATGTTGCTGCTCCTCCTTTCCTTCTCTCCATAAAGGTTTTCTTTTTTTCTTTTTTTTAAGAGACAAGGTCTCACTCTGTCTCCCAGGCTAGAGTGCAGTAGTGTGATCACAGCTCACTGAATTCTCAAACTGCTTGGCTCAGGTGATGCTTTTGGCCACCCGAGTAGCTGAGATTAGAGTTGTGTGCTCCCAGACTTGGCTAATTTTAAAATTATTTTTGGAGAGATGGGATCTTGTGATGTTGCCCAAGTTGGTCTCAAACTCCTGGCTTCAAGGAATCCCACCTCAGCCTCCCAAAGTGCAGGGATTACAGGTGTGAGCCACCACACCCGGCCTATTATAGATATTATAGAAGTACTCACCTGGGCCATGGATGAGGGTGGCCTTGAGTCTGGCAGGAGAGATGTGTGCACAGCCCAAGAATCTGCACCCTAAGGAAGGGGGTGGTGCTGGGGGCCGTGGAGAGGGCACCTGCTCTGCCATGGAGCCTCACCCTCCGCGGCGGGGGGGGGGAGGGCTTTATGGTGCGGGGAGCTGCAAGCAAATAACAGGGTCCCCAGCTGGAGAGACACACCAGATGGCTGCCCTGACGCTCACCCTGACGCGTGCCCCACAGGCCATCGCCAGCCACATGCACCTCAAATGCAAGTGCCATGGGCTGTCAGGCAGCTGCGAGGTAAAGACCTGCTGGTGGTCGCAGCCCGACTTCCGAGCCATTGGCGACTTTCTCAAGGACAAATACGACAGCGCCTCAGAGATGGTGGTGGAGAAGCACCGCGAGTCCCGCGGATGGGTGGAGACGCTGCGACCGCGCTATACCTACTTTAAGGTGCCCACGGAGCGCGACCTGGTCTACTACGAGGCCTCCCCCAACTTCTGCGAGCCCAACCCGGAGACAGGCTCCTTCGGCACACGCGACCGCACCTGCAATGTGAGCTCGCATGGCATCGACGGCTGTGATCTTCTGTGCTGCGGCCGAGGTCACAATGCGCGCACAGAGCAGCGCCGGGAGAAATGCCGCTGCGTGTTCCACTGGTGCTGCTACGTCAGCTGCCAGGAGTGCACGCGCGTCTACGACGTGCATACCTGCAAGTAGTTGGAGGGGCGGAGTTCTGCCGGGTGGGGCAGGCCCCGCCTGGGTGGGCTCCTAGGCTGGGTTTCTCCCTAGGTAGAGCATGTGTCCTTCCTGGAAGGAATGAAACGGGGCTCCTCCCAGGGGCCAGGGCTCCTACTTGGAGGCCGGGTATTCTCCCTGGGAACCAAGCTCCTCCGTGGATGGGGCGGGCCCTGCCTTGGAGGGGGTGCTCCTACTTGGAGGAGGGGTCTCCTCCCAGAGTGTGGGGTTGTGGATGGTACAAGGCCTTGGGGTGGGCTCCTCCCAAGGGATGGAGCTACCCTTGACAGAGACGGGCTTGGGGCTTCTGCCTGGAAAGAGAGAAGCTTCCTCTCCCGACAGGCAACAGGCGGTGAAGCCCTTCCAAAGGGGATGGGGTTCTGGTGGGGGTGGGGCTCTGGGAAAGCTATTTTCTGAGGGTGGGGCTCCCCCCTGTGGGCGGGGCTCTTCTCTGGAGATAGGACTCGCGAAAGAAGCAGTCCTCCAGAATAGGGTGTGGCTCCTGCAGGAACCTGGGCTCCAGATCAGAGGATTCAGTCCTCCAGCCCTCTCTTCCCAGGCTCCCCACAAAATCCCATCCACCCCCTCTTGTCAGCATACAGCCACGGAGACCTCATGGAGTGTCATCAGGTCCCCTAACCCCTTCCCCAGCCTCTGGGATCTTGGGCCCACTCTCTCCAAACCACTGGCTCTGAGATGATTCAGGGGGTGGAGACTTGTATCAGCCCTCCCTCAGCCTGGGCTTTGCCCACCTTCCAAACCAAGAAGTCTACTGAGGAAAGCCTGCAGCACCCTCCAGCCTCCAAGCAGCTCCAGGAACACAGCTCTGCCCTGGAAGAAGGGGAGAGGAGCTTCTCCTAGGGAGGGAATCCTGGGCCCACGACTCTGAGACCTGCCTCTGCCCCTCCATCCGCACTCGGATCGTCTTCCTGGGGCATGTTCCTGCTGTTTCCCAGGCCCCAGCTGCCTGGCCTCCCCTCCTCCCTATCCTGGGGTTTCCCTACCTGCAACCCATCCCAGCTATAGGAGAGAGTGAACTACTGTCCAGCCCTTCCCCAGCCTCTCCCTGTCCACAGCCCATAGTAAGGGAAAGGCAGGAAGAGAAGCCACCTCCCAAGACTGCCCAGAGCTGCTGGCCTCATTCTGGGGTTATGTAGGAGGTCTAGGGTACCTCACCCCACAACTGTGCTGCCAATGGAGGACCTACAGCCCTGAGACAAGGTGGTCTCCTTTCCAGTCCTTTGTGGCCAAGATTGACTCCCCATGTCCTCCTGTTGGGTTGATGGTCACCAAACTGACATCCTGCAGCCACTATCC
Source organism: Otolemur garnettii (assembly GCF_000181295.1). Taxonomy (NCBI): domain Eukaryota; kingdom Metazoa; phylum Chordata; class Mammalia; order Primates; family Galagidae; genus Otolemur; species Otolemur garnettii. The sequence goes on from NW_003852680.1 coordinate 518,001, forward strand.
TGGAGCCTCTGGCTGATCACTGGACCCTCCAGCATGAGAATAAGAGTCCACTGGACCCATCCTGCTGATATCCACAGCCACCCCATGGAACACTCCCCTCAGCCTCTGCCACTGTGAACCGTCTCTCACCCTAGAGGCAGTGAGAGGAGACATGGCTGGGTGGGTGGACCACCCCAAGAGCCTGGAAGAGGGGACACCACTGTCCTCTGCCTTGAATTCTGCATTTTTTTTTTTTTTGGTTTTAATTTTATTTCTGATGCTGCTATATCCACCATACACTGGAGTTAGATGAACAGATGTGGTTTTTTTTTCCTTTTCTTTCTATGAAAGAAATTATTTTAGTCATAGCTTGTGAGTTTCAAATAATGGGGAAAGTATTAAAAAAGAAAGAAAAGAAAGGAAGAAGAAACAAGCAAACAAATCAATCCTGTGGTCTGTGCTGGATTTTTGGTGGTAGGTGGGCACATTGTTGGGGAGGTGGTATGGCAAACCAGGGCCCCAGCAGGAATGTCAGATAAGTCACCTCCCTAAAATTCCATATTCATTTAGCACTAGCTGTGGTATGCCTGAACCCTTAAGTTTGGAGATGGCTACCTGGTGGCTGGTGACCTCTAAGTGAAGGCTCAGCTGGATTCTAGCAGGAATAGGGCATAAGGCCAGCCACCAGGAGCACCTCTGGGACCCCCACTCCTGGGCAGGGACCTCCTGGGGCTGTGGATGACAGGGGGTGAGGAGTTGGTTCTGTCTGCCACAGTTCCCACTCCAAGTAGCCTGGGCCAGGCAGGAAAAGCCTGCAGAATGAGCAGGCCACCCTCCCTCAGGAAGCTGAGTGCACCTCTGGAAACTGAGGCAACAGAAGCCAAAAGTCTCTCTCAAGGCCACACAACCCCCTGACTAAGCACTGGTATCTGTACTCCTGTGTCATCACCTCTCAGCCCTACCAGATGTCCAGCTAGAAGGTGAGAGTAGCAGCCCAGCCCCACCCTCTCAAGAGCCTGGGCCCAGCACAGTCATGTGTACACGGCTGGAAGGCAGGGATCCTGTGGGAGAGCAGGAGGGGCTGGGCCATGCTCCCGGGTGTCCATTTGCTATAGAGATTCACCAGTTCATCCTGGAATTAAAGTCCACACAAAGAGGAGAGAGGGAGCCACTTGTGGGAAAAAAACAGAAGGGAGGTGCCAGGCAGCTCTGGGGAGTAGAGAGTGGACACTCACTAACATCCTCTGCCTGGAACAGATGGGAACACAGTCTAAGAGCTGAGAGCCAAGAGCCAGCAGGACACATGCTGTGGGCCATACTGGGCCACTCCCCGCCTTTGTGTCAGGAGCCACAAGGGAAGCCACTACACTCGCCTCCCTCTACCCAGAACAACCACAGGCAGTCCTGTCCACTATACCCCCAACCAGGGCCCCTCACCCTACCCCTCCAGTTCCCAGTAGTCATGTGGCCCTTCACTGACCAGAGACCCCTATACCAGGATAGTTAGGGAGGCAAGTCCCAGGTAGAGAAGGTGCTGCCAGGGATGGGGTTGGAGGGTTGGTCCTAGGGAAAGGATAGTCACCAGTGTTCTCCAGCTGTCCTTTGGCCAGGGCCTGTCAGGGTCTACAGGAGAGAAGGAACCAGGTCCAGAGCTCTGGACTTTAAGCACCCCTTTGCATCACCTTCCCAAACTGCATCAGCTGCCCTGCACCCCAAGGTGGGCACCCCAGTGTCACTCTCCAGCCCGTGGCTTTGTTGGCTCATGGCCCACTGCATCTCCTGCCAGTCAGTTAGTTCCAGGACAACACTCACTACTCGAGGGCTACAGGTATCTGCAAGACCTGGCCCTGACCCTATCCCCTGCCTGGTCAGGTCCAGGGCTCAGCTGGGGCCAGATGGGCTGCCATTTATATAAAGGGAAATAGCGACTAAGGGTGCAGGGCCACACCAAGGATGCAGGACAGATGCCAATTCTCCCTGTTGATAGGTGAGTCACCCAATGGGGCGGCACCCCAAGTCCACACAACCCATCAGGCCACCCCTAAAAGGGTCAGTCTCTGAGGCAGTGACAGGCGCCCCACAGGAGCCCTGTCTGACAGGGCACACTGTGCCTCTGAGTCAGGGCCCTGGGCAGGAGCCTCCCTAATTGGCACCTGCTGGGGCTGGGTGCCAGGGGCATCACAGATGAAAGACACAGACCCGCCGGGGAGGCGGCTGGGCAGGCAGGCGGGCAAAAGGGGTGGAGGGGGTGTGGGCACAGCCACCAGGTCACAGAGATCTGAAGAACCAGGGAATATGGCAGGGGCATAATACTTAAGGAGTGTGATGAGGCAGAGCTGGGCTTCAGGGAAGAGAGCTGCAGGTCAGAGCCCACACACCCAGACACAAGACAGAACACTTAGGGTTGAGGCAGAAATGAGGCCTGCCTGTTCTGGCCAGCACAAAGTACCCAAACACCTCTGAGCAATAGGACTCCAGGCTTCGTGCTGCTAGGACCCTGAGAGGAGTCAGCAGTGGCCTGAGCACACACAGCATGCCAGGGACCCAGGAAGCCCTGGCATCAGGGTGCAGGGCTAGGAGGTCTCCCTATAGGCCAAGTGTCAAAGACCACCATGAAGATGGTCTTAGCTGACCTCATCCACACCATCATGGCCTTTGGGACAGAGGAAGGGCAAATCGCACAGGAAGAGGGCCCCAAGGGCATGGGAGCCTTTGCAGCCCATGGGGACATAGGACAGACCCAGGCTATAGGTAAGAGGAGGTGGGAGGCTAAACCCTTGATTCACTGCAGTCAGGAGCAAGCCTTGCCCCCTTCCAGGCCTCAGTTTCCTTTCTATGCAAAGGGAAATGTGATGAGGGGTGTCAGGGAGCTTTGCCAGTGCCCGCTCTGGAGAGTGGTGCCTCTCACCTACCAAGACTTCAGCAGCAGCATCTCCCCAGGGCCCCCACCCCCACCCTCCAGACAGGACCCTCAGAAGCTGCCTCAGCCACTCCAGGGAGTTTACAGCAGAGGGAGGAAATGGCCCAGTGGGCCTGTTCACAGGTAGTTGAGACAGGACAGGGAATAACCATATAAAAGGCCTGGAAGCTGTGGGCCAGGGCTCCCCATGGCCCAGCCCCCTGCAAATCTCACTCTCCTGCTTTGAAGTCTTGGAGAGGGTGTGACCAGCCCCACCTTGGGCCCCCCAGCGGCCCTCCCTCTCTGTGACACCCCCTTCCCTGTACTCCCACTTTGTAGGTCCTCCCCCCAGGCTGCCCAGGGCCCTCCTGTGCTGGGGCCCCCAAAGTGGAACTGGCCTGGGGTCGCCACACCAGGCACACCTGGTGTCAGGCCTCTGACCCCAGCAACTGAGAATATCAGTATACTTTGCAAGCTCTGGCTATCCCCCACCACCTTGGGACCCATCTGCCAAAAGATAACTTGGCCCAAAAGCTGACCAAGGACCAAAGCTTAGGGGTGCTGCCAGCCTCTGGGGAATCCTAGAAGATGGACAGAACAGACAGGAGGAATTCTGGGATGCCCCAAAGTCCCTGGAGCCTTCTTAGGGAGGTGAC
>NW_003852680.1:521669-522054 GCF_000181295.1 Otolemur garnettii
CTCTGGTGTCAGAGAGGTTGTCAGGCCTACCCCAGGTAAGAATGGCCTGCCCATGATGTCCACCAAGAAGGTAACCCTGGAACCTCAGCCTCTAGAGCCATCCTCCAGCCTGGCCAGACACCCAAAGTTCTGGCTGGGTCCCTCTGGCCCTGTCCTGCAGTTAGTCTCACTGGGAATACCATTTTTCTCCAAGAGGCAGCCACAGAGTTCAGCTGGGCATCATCAGAGAGGGACCCTTGGCACAGGGCTAGGGATTCCCAGAGTGCTACGGTGTGGCTTGGTGGTAGACTGTCCACCCTGGGCCAAAGCCAGCTAAGCTAGAGCTGAGACACCATGAGAGGGGATTCACCCAGACTTTCCTGTGGGAGGACAGCCTCTGACCTCT
>NW_003852680.1:522114-536630 GCF_000181295.1 Otolemur garnettii
GAGAGCCCTGGGCTGGAGGCCAGTGTCTGACAAGGGCTGACCCTGAGCTGGGACTGGTCTGTAAGGGGACCAGTCTGGGGAACATGGCCCCACCCCACATCTGAAGCCACCTGGGGTGACACCCAAGGCTCCAGAGACTGGTTTGGTGTCAGTCTTATAGCAGCCTGCTGGTACGCCTGGGAAGACTTCCAGAAGGAGGTGGGCATTAGGGCTCTCTTTCTATGGCTCTGTATTGCTGAGATCCCATCACTGTAGATGCCAGGACAAGGTAGGGTGCCAGTGGCAGCAGGAGAAGCCCTGATGAGGGACCCAAGCCCAGAGGCTGGGAGCTGCTATCTGGCCTGCTCGCCTGCCCCTCCTGCCCCACCAGCAGTAGGAGAGAGCTCAGGAGCTTGTCAGAAGGTGCTAATTGCTGTTTAGCTCCAAGCCAGCTCCTTGCTCGCTCTCTCTCCCGCTCTCTCTTTTTCATATTTGAGCTTCTAGAGCACACAGTAAACAGTCATTTGGCTCTTGGAGCTCTGCAAATTGGTGTTTATGGTGCTGGCATGAGGAAGACTCATCCACCCAAACACAGGCAGGCTGGGTGGGTCCCTTGGTCTAGCGGAGGAGCCCAGCCTGGCCTGATAGGCTGGGAATTGTGGTTAATCCAGGTGGTCTTCTAGGAAGAGGTGAGGCTTCTGTGGTAGGGAAGATGCTTAAGCTCGGCCCAAGTGCCTTGGGGATGCTCTGCATTCCAGCTCCCGCCAGGATCAGGGCTTAGCTGGCTTTATCCCAGGTCTCAGCTGTCCTCCAAGGATGACAGCAGGTGTCAGGACTATCAGCACACGCACCCCTTCCACCCCAGTGGCCAGTGTGGAATTATAGACAGGGATATGACTGGTGACCTTCCAGGCTTGGGCAGAAAGCCCAGGGTCTTGCTTGTGGAAGGTCTTGCTGGGAGAAGGGGGTTTCCTCAGCTGACAACCACCTTGCATGGGCCCTCCTGGATGCAGAGAGAGGGACTCCCTCTCCACCCCTGGAGCTACATTCCTGCTCAGCTCCCCCGGGCCTGCAGCCCACAGTGGCAATGCCTGGGAAAATAGGGAAGGCCATCTGATGTCTGGAGATGGGAGTAAACCCTGGAGATGACATGTGCTTCTTTCCAAATGTGAACTTCACTACCCAGGTCTGGGTCAGGGCCCTGCGGAGGACTGAGGCCAGCCAGGCTTCCTTGTGGTCCATCCTTCCTTTGTTCAAGAATTGTCCATGGTTCTCAGGGCCCACAGATGGAGTTTGAGTGTCACAGCCAACGTCCCTCACAATCTGATGTGACTCTGGCCTGCAACAAGCCTCTAATCTGTGGGGTGAAAACTTGCCCCAGTGCAGTCAACCCCCTTCAGCCCTTCAACTTCAGAATCTCCTGCACCACCTCTGCAACAGCCTTCTTAGCACCTTCCACAGGGGTCAGCATGCTCTAACCCTATTTCTCCCACATCCTGCTCTATGAACTTCAGTGGCTCCCACTGACCCCAAGATTACCAGCTCCAAGACTGGCACAGCCCACTTACTGCAGCCCAGGGCTGTCTCACAGAGAGTCATGAAAGCTAGTACCAGCCACACCTCAGGGGCCCCAAACCAAATGGACCCGTGCATGGCACCAGAGGGGGTGTTCTGATGATGTCACCCACAGCCTTGGCCTGTTCCAGGGATTGCTGACCAGAGTAAGCTTGGGAGCTCTGCCTGGCCGAGCTCACCGAAGTCTCTGCCACCATTCCCAGCTCCAAACAGATTCACCTTCCCCAATTCCAGCCCACTGGCAGGCTGGTGTGAGTTACATAGGAGCCCAGGGCCCTTAATAGAAGAAAGAGATGTGGGTGAGGGCACCTATAAATGTTCTCCACAGCTGACCATGTGAGGACAGTGCGAGGAGAACAGTGCAGTGGGGACAGTGCAGGTGGGGACAGTGTAGGGGACACTGCAGAAGGGGACAGTGCAGGCAGGGACTGTGCAGTGGAGATAGTGCAGTGGAGACAGTGCAGGTGAGAACATTACAGGTACAGGTGAGGACAGTGCAGGTGGTGACTGCACAGTGGGGACAGATCAGGTGGAGACAGTGCAGGAGGGATACTGAAATGGGGACAGTGCTGCTGGGCACAGTGCAGGTGAGACAGGATAAGTGGGCATACTACAGTGGGGACACGGCAGATAAGGATAGTGCAGTGGGAACAGTGCAGGTGAGGACAGTGGAGGTGGGGACAGTGGAGGTGGGGACAGTGCAGTGGGACACTGCACATGAAGGCAGTGCAGTAGAGACACTGCAGGTAAAGACAGTGTAGGTTGGGACAGTGCAGGTAGGACAGTGTAGGGAGGACAATGCAGGTGGGATCAGAGCGGTGGGGACAGTACAGGTGAGGACAGTGCAGTTGGACAGTGCAGGTGAGGACAATGCAGTGGGATGGTGCAGTTGGACAGTGCATGTGGGGACAGTGCAGGTGAAGCCAACGCAGCTGGAGCAGTGAAGTTGGGACAGTGCACATGGGGACAGTGTAGGTTGGAACAGTGCAGGTGAGGATGTTGCAGGTGGGACAGTGCAGTCTGGATAGAACATATGAGGACACTGCACTGGGGACAGAGCAGGTGAGCACAGTGCAGTGGGGACAGAGCAGGTGAGGACAATGCAGGAGGACAGGGCAGGTGAGGACAGCACAGGTGAGAGAGTTCAGTTGAGGACAATGTAGGTAGGGTAGTCCAGGTGGAGATGGGGCATGTAGGGACAGTGCAGGACTGTGCAATTTTTGCCTAACAGGTGCAACCACTCTCTGCATGGTTTATTTAGGTGAGAACTACAGACACAGCTCTTGGGCACCCTCCCTGCCTGTCTCTGTCACAGGCCTGCCTGGACTCCAAGAACACCAGGGGTTTCTCTTCAGCCCAGCTTTAGCTTCCCCTACACTGCACTCACCACAGCTAAGCCTGATCTGGGTCTTCCTGACCCAGCACTGCCTGAACATTGGACAGACAACCCCTCCACACACAAATTGCCCTTGACTTCATCTCTGTCCAGGAGGTTTTAAACTCCCTGTACTCAGGAGCCCAGGCTCCAAGGCAGTAGGCCATGGCATGATGCTGCATTGGCTCTTCCCGCTGGCCACAGAACAAGACCCCCATCCCTCCTTCCAGGGTTTCTCCCTGTGCCCCCTTCTCCTACAAACACTGTCTCCCTCACTGCAGAGATAGGAGGTCCCCAGGCTCACAATGCCTGTGGCTTCCCAACTGCCAGGCAGCACCCTTCCCTACCAACCTCCCTCCCGGGCAGCCAACCCTGCATGCATCTGCAGCACTGGCACCCTCCAGCACTCCTCTGACAGCCCTAATGAATTGAAGATGCTATCCTGAGAGAGGGGCTCCCAGGTGCCCACTAGGCCTGTGGAAGGAGGGCTGGGGAGCTGTAGGCATGTAGGCATGTAGGCAACACACGCACCCCCAGGGTGGAGGTCCAGGTCCTGACACAGGCAGGCCAGCCCCATCTGGAGCCTCTTGATGTCTGAGGAGCCGGCCCTGCCCTCCAGTGGTGGGAACATGGAGGCACATCAGAACTTCAGGGTATCTAGGACATTCACTCCCTTATTGAGACCAGAGTTGGGGGCTCCCTAGGGACACGCAGCAAAGAGCATGGAACTTGTCCCTTACCTCCCACCCATAATGCAGTGACAGGCAGGCTGAGCTGTTGGGGGCAATCTCTGGTACACAGTTTTGCCCATGTCCCTTGTACAGACCTTGGGCTCAGAGGCAGGGTGTGGGCTGTGGGCTGGCAGGCACTGGCGGCAGATGACAGGGAGACAGCGATGCCTTCAGCTGGGCTTTTTAATTAACCTCAACCAGCCCCTCCAAAAGGCTCCAATTAAGTGAAGAATGCAATGGCAGAGTGGGGTCAAACAGAGGGGTGAGTTTTAATTAAAGCACTGTGGCCTGGACAGGAGCGCCCCCACCCGACAGCCTCCTCCCCAGAGTTTGTACCAAAGGGTGGTCACGTGCCTCAGCAAGGCAGGTGATAACGAGTCCTGGCCTGCCTGCCCTCTGCTGGGCCTGGTGGTGCAAAGACCTCTTTCGTCCACCTGTGTATACTGCCCCAAGCCAGGCAGCCCTCTCTGGGCCACTGTCCTGACCCCTCTTGCCCCTGCCCTGAAATAATCCCATTCACTTGCTGGTTCAACAAGCATTTGCTGAGCGTTTATGGCATTGTCTACTGCAAAGGCAGACAAAAGCCATGTGACAAATAAATCTATCAAATGTGCATGTTTAATGGAAGAAAGTAGAGTGAGAGGCAGAAAAAAGCAGAGAGGGCTGTTTAGCCATTGCAGGAGGGAGAGAGGGAACTCACCTGAAGTGGGGACAAAGGATGCAAAGGCCCTGGGGCAGGAGCCTGGGTGGGGCTGAGGGGCTAAGCGACCCAAGGAGCCAGACTGAAGCCAGCAAGCAAGAATGGACGGGAAGATACACCAGAGAAGACATGTACACAGTCAACAAGTACATAGAAACGTAGTGTTAGCTCGGTGCCTGTGGCTCAAGTGGCTAAGGCACCAGCCACATACAACTAAGGTGACGGGTTCAAATCCAGCCCAGGCCTGCCAAACAACAATGATGGCTGCAACCAAAAAATAGCCAGGTGTTGTGGCGGGCGCCTGTGGTCCCAGCTACTTGGGAGGCAGAGGCAGGAGACTCATTTGAGCCCAGGAGTTGGAGGTTGCTGTGAGCTGTGATGCCACAGCACTCCACCCAGGGGGACAGCTTGAGGCTCTGTCTCAAAAAAAAAAAAAAAAGAAAGAAAAGAAAAGAACGTAGTGTCACCAGCCATTAGGTACACCAAAACCAAAATCACACAGGTACAGCTTACACCCATTAGCATGGCTATTATGAAAAACAAGAACAAAAACAAAAAACAGAAAAAAAATGTCACTGGGTGCAGTGGTGCAGCCACCTATAGTCCCAGTTACTCAGGAGACAAGGCAGGAGGATTGCTCAAGGCCTAGAGTACAAGGCCAGCCTGGGCAACATAGTAAGTCTCAAAAAAAAAAAAAAAACAGAGAAATAAAATACTAGTGAATAGATTCATTAAAACAAAATAAGCATTTGTGAGGACATAGAGAAATCAGAACCTGTACACACTGGTGGGAATGTAAAATGATGGGGCCACCAGGAAAAATAGCATAAAAGTTCCCCAAAAAATTAAAATAGAATCACCATATAATAAAGCAATTCACTTCTGAGTATGTATTCAAAAGGAAATTGAAGAGATATTTGCACACTCATGTTCACAGTAGATTATTATTTTACAATAGCCCAGAGGTAGAAATAACCCACTTGTCCACGGACAGATGAAGAGACAAACACCATGTGGTCCATCCACACCATGGAATATTATTCAGTCCAAAAAAGGAAAGAAACTCTGCCACATGCTATACCATGAATGGACCTTGAGGATATTATGGTCAGTGAAATAAGCCAGTCACAAAGAACGGTGGGTGCCAAGGGCTGGAGTATAGGGATTAGAGAGTTAGTGTTTTTTATTTGTTTGCTTGTTTGTTTTGAGACAGAATCTTGCTCTGTCATGTGGGCTACAGTACAGTGGTGACATCATAGCTTACCATAGCCTCAAACTTCCATGCTCAAGCAGTCTGTCTCAGTCTCCTGAGGACAGGTGCCTACCATCACACCTGGATAATTTTTCTATTTTTTTTTTTAGAGATGGAGTCTCGCGATGTTGGGTAGGCTGGTATCAAATTCCTGGCCTCAAGTGATCCTCCCATCTCAGCCTCCCAGAGTGCTGGGATTACAAGCATGAGTCATCATGCCCAGTTACAGTTAGTATTTAATCAGAATAGAGTTTCAGGTTGCTGCTAAACTAGACACTGAAAATGGTTACAATGGCAATTTTATATTATTATGAGTATTTTACCACAATTTTTTTTTTGGAGACAGAGTCTCACTTTGTCACCTTGGTAGAGTGCTGTAGTGTCATAGCTCACAGCAACCTCACACTCTTGGGCTCAAGTGATTTTCTTGCCTCAGCCTCCCAAGTAGCTGGGACTACAGGTTCCCGCCACATGCCCAGCTGTTTTTAAAGACAGGGTCTCGCTTTTGCTCAGTCTGGTCTCAAACCTGTGAGCTCAGACAATCCACCCACCTTGGCCTCCCAGAGTGTTAGGATTACAGGTGTGACCCACTGTGCCCAGCTGCATAATTTTTTAATGAGAAAAAAAAATAATTCAAGGAGAGGCCAAATGGCAGAGGGCCATGGGCACTGGGTATTTCCACTTTGGTGAATAGGGGTCTACATGGGGCATCTGAGCGGAGACAATTGCCAGGTTCAAGGTCCCCATGAGTCCTCTCCACATTGTACAGTGGGACGTGCCCCAGGATTGCAGGCCAGATATTCAAGAGTCCCCGAACAAGATGACCCAGCATCCTGACCTGTGCCTGCAACCAAGGGCAGTGGAAGAGTGGGGTGGGGGCTATGGCAGATACATGCATCTTTCCCCTGTGGCTACCCAGCTTTGTTCAGGGCAGTTTTGCAAGAACCACCACTACAGAACTGATATTCTCCACACCTGGCTTCCTCTAGACACACACCTTCCTGCCTTTGGGTGACAATGAATGCAAGACCAGGGGTCTTTTCCATGCCACCATGAGCCCTGTCACTTGCCCAAGAGAGCCAGGCTCCCTGCCTGGCAACCCTGCTTGTGCCCTCAAATGTGAGCACCCAAGGACTCCCCACTCCCAAGAAGCCTAATGCCAGGGGTTCTCCTTGGTTTTGCCAGGTACTCTAAGTAGGATGTGCCCAGGAAAGGACCAGTGCAATCCCAAGAGGTGTCTTTTAGAGATAAGCAGTCCTGAGCCTCACACTAGACCAGCTGCCCAAACTGGGCAGGCAAGGCAGCCAGAAGAGGTGGCAGGAAATCTGGTGACCCTGTGGCTGCCATGTGGTGCAGAGACCATGTAGAGAGGCCCAGAGTGGAGTGTACAAGGGGTTCCCACCCTTTTAGCTCCCAGACAGTTGGGAGTCCCAGAACAGGCACCAGCCAAGTGAATGAAGAAGCCTGTTGAAAGTCTGTTTAGCCTCTTGCATACCTATAGTAATGGTAGCTCACTGCTGAGGGGCTCCTACACAGTCCCTGAGTGGTATCTCCAGTTGGTTTCTTTGCAGAATCCCAGGACCTGACATCCAGCCTGGAAAGAGATAGGGGAGGCCTCTCTCCCCACTCCTTGCAGGATCCCACAGGATCATGGATCTGTGCTGGCCCACCCAGGTCCAGCCAGAATGGGAACGAACTCTAAGTAGGAGAGAAGGCAGAGGGCATTAAAAACAGGAAGAGGTGTTCCATGTGGATAGTTGAAGCCTAGGATCTATGTGTGCCATATGGAGGACAAGAGTTGCAGGAGATGGAGGTGCTCTAAATCTTTCAGGTATGGGTTACACCAATATATTCATTTCTCAAAGCTCATTGGATCCTACACTTAATATATGATAATATGTGCATATATATGAGGTCTGACAGTTAAGTTTACAAACTTGCCACTGTGCACTTATATTGGCAGCATTGTACAAACAACTTGGTAAGGTTTCATAAGCTTGGTATGTCAGGGTCTCACAATTGTGTTCACATCAATGTGTACCAGTGGATTGCTGAGTGGCATTCATTATTGTTGTTGCATGGTTTTGTGTGTCATCACAAGAATGTGAAAACTTGAATTAGAGCAGCAAACATTTGTAAATTTCTTGTTAAACTTGGCAAGAGTAGAAATAAAATCAGGAACATGTTAGTTCAAGTTTATAGGGATAATGCCATGAGGAAAACAACAGTGTACAAGGCTGGGCGCAGTGGCTCATGCCTGTAATCCTAGCACTCTGGGAGGCCAAGGCGGGTGGATTGCCTGAGCTCATGAGTTCAAGACCAGCCTGAGCAAGAGAGAGAGAGACCCTGTCTCTAAAAATAGCCAGGTGTTGTGGCACACGCCTGTAATCCCAGCTACTCAGGAGACTGAGGCAAGAGGATCACGAGGATCACTCGAGCCTAAGAGTTTGAGGTTGCTTTTTCCTTTTATAAATGGAGATATAATTTTCATACAATGACATGCATGTAAAGAGGTCTGACAATTAAGTTCCTGAACTCATACTAGGAAAAGTGCTATATACCTCATCGCTGACTATCACAGCACTCTACTGGGGACGACAAAGTGAGGTTCTGTCTCAAAAAAAAAAAAAAGAAAGAAAGAAAGAAAAGAAAATGATGGACAAACAGACTAAATGTGTTTCTGAGGGGGCGAGAAAGCATCATTGATGAAGAAAGGTCAGAACAGCCAGTAATGAGAAGAACTGATGAAAACATTGCAAAAATTCATTGAATTGTGTCAAAATTGTAGGCTGACCATGAGAAGCATAGCAGACCAAGTAAACATCAATAGAGAAACAGGAAAATTTTAACACTGAAAATCTTGGCCAGCAACTCATGGCTCTGCATCACGACAATGCACCATGGCTGGGCACGGTGGTTCACACCTGCAATCCTACCACTCTGGGAGGCCAAGAAGGAAAGATCCTTGAACTCAGCTCAGGAGTTTGAGAACAGCCTTAAGAACAAGACCCCATCTCTACTAAAAATGGAAAAAATTAGCCAGGCATTGTGGCAGGACCTGTAGTCCCAGCTACTCAGGAGGCTGATGCAGGAGAATCACTGGATCCAGGAATTTGAGGTTGCTATGAGTTAGGCCAATGCCACTGCACTCTATTCCTGGTGACAGAATGAGACTGTCTCAAAAAAAAAAAAAAAAAGTACCAGCTCACACAACACTGTCTATGAGGGAGTTTTTACCCAAACAAATAACGATACTGGAACACCCTACCTACTCACCTGACCTGGCCCTCAATGTCTTTTTTCTTTACTCCCAAATAAAGTAAATATTAAAGACACTTTGATGACATTCAGGACATCAACAGTAACCAAACAACAGTTGTTTTGTTTTTTGAGACACAGTCTCACTCTGTTGCCCTGGGTAGAGTGCCACGGCATCATAGCTCACAGCAACCTCAAACTCTTGTGCTTAAGCAATCCTCTTGCCTCAGCCTCCCAAGTAGCTGGGACTACAGATCCCCACTACAATGCTTGGCTAATGTTTTCTACTTTTAATAGAGATAGGGTCTGGCTCTTGGTCGGGCTCGTCCTGAATTCCTGAGCTCACGCGAACCATCCACTTTTGCCTCCCAGAGTGTTAGGATGACAGGCGTGAGCCATTGCGTCAGGCACAACAATAGCTTTGATGGCCTTTCAGAAAAAGAGTTTCAAAATTGCTTTGATGGGTGGACTGGGCGCTGGCATCAGTGCATAGCTTCCCAAGAGGAGTACTTTACAGGTGACCATAGTGATATTCAGTGATGGGGTATATAGCACTTTCCCTAGCATGACTTCAGGAACTTAATTGTCAGACCTCTTTACATGCATATCATTGTATGAAAATTATATCTCCATTTATAAGAGGAAAATCCCCATATGAGAGCTCAAGAGCCACTGTCTGGCCCTACAGCCTCAGTTTTCTCTTCTGCAAGGGGTAGGGTGGAGACTGTAGAGAGGAGTGGCTAGCCCTGGGACTCTAGGACAGAATAAAATGTTTCTCCAGCAGGATGGGAGTTTACAGTGGTCTCTCCAGGACTTGGGCTTACAGGATGGTGGGGCTGAGTGCCCAGAAAACAGGTCCCCAAGACCTGGGGCAGAGATCAGTGACCCACTCAGAGAGTGCTGGCCACTCTCTGTGGGGTGGACCAGAGCTGGTCTATATAAGACGGTGCCCACAGCCACAGATTTAGCCCCTTCCTTCCAGCAAGGCCAGATCAATCCAGCAGATGTGTCTGTGGCTGACTGCAGCGGGGGCTGGGGCCTGCTGTCTCTTCCCCAGTGACTCCACTTAAACATTTTCAAGGGGCAAGTGGCCCATGACTGGACTGTCCAAGTTCAGTGCAGGGAGGAGACATGCGTGTGCATGATAGGGACCAGCCTAGCCAACTGGTAAGGCTTCACTAACGCCTAAGATAATCGACGTAACATGACAGAAGAAACATAGACTGTTATCAAACGCTTTGTGTGGCCTGTCACTTTGGGGGTGACAGGTATTTTATTAATGGGGAAGTAGATCAGTCCATGGACATGGACATCGCAACTTCTACTCTTAGCAGCTGAAGTGAAAAGATTGGAACACCTTTGTAATTTCACCTGAGCACGGAAGGGGTGTGTACACAATATTTCCAGATTTCCTCCAACAACTGTGACTGAGACAAAAAGGTCTGAGTTTTCTATTGGCCACAAAACCCACAGGTCCTGCTATCACTGCTGCATTCAGAATGGGAGGAAATGCTAAACGCTAATCAGAGGTTAATAAAACCCAAAGGAATACTTCTGGGCACCCTGACCTTGGTTGCCTCAACTTGCAGCTCTATGCCTGCCCACCCAGGTGTGAAGTAAGGCCAGGAGCAGTCCCTGTAGCAGGAGCTGGCCTGCCGGGAGAAACAAAGTCCCCTGAGAGCTGAATCTGGGGCAGGGGGCGTGCATAGCTGTAGACATTCATCTGAGAGGAAGGGCTGATGTGAGATGAGGAAACTGAGGCTATAGCAAGTATAAGGAGAAACAGGTGATGTTCTAAAAGAACCAAAAATGGAAGCAGACCCTTGGATTCTTCTTAGAGTCATCCATACCTTGATCCTTAGGGCCACTGTATAGATAGAATGGACAAGCCCACCCCCTGCTGGCCACTGGCTTCATGAACAACTTGAGCAGCCCAGACTGGCCCTGGACCCTGGCCACTCTGCAGTCAAAACAGCTGTCATCAATCTTGTGGCAGCTCCAAGAGTGACCGCCCAGAGGGTGGGCTTTGGAGACAGGTCTGGAGGAAGGGGGAACAGGGCCCAACAGAATGAAGAGAGTAGTCTTCTTCCTACTCCACTTCTAGGAAAGTCTTTGAGGGTGTAAAGTTCTCTCTACAACCAGAGACAGGAGGGCAAAATACAGGAGGCTCTGAGCCTTCTGCGGGGTAGAGTAGGCAGAGTGGCTTTGTGGGGGCAGAGTGGTGCATGAATCCCCAGAGAGGTGGACTCCAGCCTACCCAATTTGGAGCAGTGCTGGAGTACCCAGTGCAGTAGTGAGCTCCTCATCACTAGAAGAATTCAAGTTAACACTGCACCCTGCAGAGGGCACCAAAGTGCCTATCTTCCAAGAGGCCAGGGAAAGATCAATTGCTGACATGCAAGGAGAATGGAGATGGGTGGGGGTCTGTCAAGCTCCAGAGGGCTCCATCCTAGGTGATGAAGACACTCCATTTGTCCTGGTGGTGGGGCCAAACCAGGAGCACAGAATCAGGAGGAAGGTACATTTCTTAACCCTGCAGTTGGGCACACAGGAATCTGTTTTAATATTTTTTAAAACTGTGTATCTTACATATACTCCTTCCCTTCTGTATTTTTTCATGGTTTTATTATTATTTTTTTAAATTCTTTTTGAGACAAAGTCTCAGAGTCTGTCGCCCTGGGTAAAATGAGGTTGCTATGGCTCACAGCAACCTCAAATTCTTGGGCTTGAGCCCTCTTGCCTCAGTCTCCGGAGCAGCTGGGACTATAGGAGCCTGCCACAACGCCTGGCTAGTTTTTCTATTTTTAGAAAAGACAGGGTCTTGCTCTTGCTCAGGCTGGTCTTGAACTCCCGAACTCAAGCACTCCACCAGCCTCCGCCTCCCAAAGTGCTAGGACTACAGGCGTAACCCACTGCGCCCAGCCTAAAAAAAATTTTTAAGAAAGGGAAAGTGAGTTCTAGTGTCCACACTGTTCCTACTGGGCGACCCTGGGGCTGAGCCCCTGTGGATGTCCAGCACGGCACAGCTCTGTCACCAGGCATAGGAAGCCAGCACCACCAAGTTCCACAGGGAGTCCCTGGCCCAGACAAGTCCCCCAACCCCAGCTTGATGGAGGCAAGATTTGAGCCAGAGCCCCATGAAGGGGAAAAGATGGCATTCAAGGACCATCGTGGCCTCTAGGCAGGTGCAGCCCAGAGGGAGCTCGAGCTCAGGAGGTCCTGGCCAGCAGAGTCCTATGAGGTATGCCCTCCCCAGTGGACTGGTTGGGTGACAGGGACAGAGGTGGAGAGGGGGACAGGAGCCCTTCACCTAGACAAAATAAGGTGATTCCTACCCTCCCGAACACAAAGGGCACTAAGCTGCAAAGACATTCTTCCCTCCCTTGGGTATTAGTTTTGCCAACCCCTCCCAGGAGCACAAGGGAGGGTCAGCTTCATGCCTGCAGCACGTGGAGAGGGTCCCACAACGGTCCTCTATCCCCTTCTGACCTACCTGGGGGACTTTCTAGCAAAGGGGGATCCTCCACCTCACCCGGAACTCAGTTAAGTCCATCCCATCAAAGGCCGCCCTGACCACCCTCCCCGGCAACCCTGTCACCAAGTCAGGTCGGTTTTCTGCTGTCCCTCACTGATCACCCTCCTTGCAGGGACATCTTCTGGCCCTTTGTTTTATCCGTGGCCTGCTCTCTGGTGTCAGAGGCTTGCTCGGGACTAACCCAAACCTCAGTCTCCACATCTGCGAAACGGACGCCTTCCACGAGGACGCGCAGACGCAAACTCCAGGCTGGAGGTGAGCGCCTTGCCCCGGGGCGCGTGCGCACCAGGACCGCGGTTCCGGGGCCCGCCCCCTGCAGACCGCCCGGAGACAGGGCGCGTGCGCCTGAGCGAACTGTGGGCGGGGTCTCCAGCGGGCACGGCCCCTTCCCGGCGCACTCCGCGGCCGCTGGGCTGACGTGGCCGCCGTCAGAGCCGCCATCTTGTGGGAGCAAAACCAACGCCTGGCTCCGAGCTGCAGCCGCTGAGGTGAGGGTGCGGGGGCAGGCTGGGGGTCCAGGCGAGGCCGGGGCACAGGGGAGAGGCAGGACTGGCATAGGGTCTCCTTGATTACCGCGGTGGTGGGGCTGAGCTGGGGGCGGGCGAGGCGAGGCTGGGCTGGGCCGGGGTCGCGGCCAGGCGGCGGGGGCGGGCTGAGCCCGGCGCGAAGGGCTAGGGGGATTCTCGCGGCCCTGGGCGTCTACTCCGGCCTCCCTAGTCCCTTCTGGGTGCCCCTGTCCCCGACTGCCTCCGCCCGGAAGTCCTCCCAGGAGGTCGGTTGCGCCCCCAACAAGCCCCAGTTTCCTGCTTTCCTGCCCCGCTGCCCGCAGGCCGCCCTTCGGGGGAGGGGGCAGGGTAGCCGGCTGCCGGGGCCTGGGGAGCGCTGGGTCTCCCTCTCCCCGAGGGTGGGCAACCGAGCGGCCTCCGGGCGTGCCCCTGATCTTGGGGCCCGGGAAACTGAGGCTGGGGCGGCCACGAGACGTCGTCAAGGTCACGTAGGTGGTGAGGGCCGGCACCTCGGTCTCCGGACTCTGGTTCCTGTTTGTTGGGGGCTCGGGAGCTGGGGGAGGGGCAGGTCGGCGGGGACCCTGAGCTCTGTCGGGGCTGCTGCAAGGGTTCCTACGAGAGCCCATCCGCAGAGCTTCAGGAAAAATCCTGAGTAACCCTCTTCCCTTGCCTGACCCCGCCGCGAGACGCGATTTGGGGTTGGCACTCAAGGCCCCGGTAGCCTCACAGTGCTGGTTGATCCTTATTTCAACCCCAAGGTGGTTTCCTTGACCGTCGCCCGGGCGTAGATAAGAACACCTCATCCGAGCTGGTGAATGTTTAACCTGCCTGCGAAACAACACGGTCGCAGACTCTGGGCAGCCTCGACTGCAGAGGCCAGACCCGTCGCTTTTTCCTTACACATCCGGTGTAGTTACGGCGTGTGAGATTGTAGTTGGACAGTGGTCCTGTAGCCGGAGTATTAGATAACTGAATCGGACGGCAGCCCCAGGCCAGGTGGCACTTTCACCTTCCGTCCAGACAGCGAGGTGCTGCTCTGCAGGAAAGGAGCAGAATTGCACAGGGGCACGAAAGAGAGGTTGGTCGGAGGCTTTGGGTAGTCTCTGGATATGGTTGATGTCCCTGCCAGTGTTGGAAGTGGGTAGTTATAGTTCCTTCTTGTTTCAGAACTAGTGGTCAGCATTTTTCCCTGCCGGCTGTTTGCACGGCTGTGGTTCTGGCGTTTTCCGCAGTATGTCGGGGAGGAGTGTGAGATGCCACGGTGCGGTTGTGTGCCCGCCCCTGTGGCCCTCTGTTGCAGCAGTAACCAGGGTCTAACGTGTGACTGCACAGATTGTGCCTTCACTAAATTTGAATTTTCAGTAGCACTGCCAGGAGTAGCCAGAACTGTAAGATCCTGAAATGCGGTGGTTTGTTAGCTGGGTCCAAAACTGAGAGGAATTGAGTGAGTGTAAATGTTAGTCAAAAGTAAATCTGGTCAGCTACACCATTACACGTTTCTTTTCTCAAGTTTTTACATGTTGGTAGGCAGGAAAATATCTGTCCCTTGTCTTCAAGTGTGTCTTGTTGACAATAAACCCAGATCACTGTAGCAGTAGGAATATG
>NW_003852680.1:536934-539199 GCF_000181295.1 Otolemur garnettii
AAAAAAAAAAAAAAAAGAAAGATACTCTAATTTGCTAGTTGACAAGATGTAAAGCATTTGGTTTGGACAACAGCTGACTCACACAATGGCTATCTACTTACCCTTGAAAGAAAGTTAGAAGAAAGCAAAAAGCGATTCATTGCTCTTTGCAATTCTGGTTTTTAGATCATGTGGTCTAGCCATACATTGTCCTTCTTTCACACTGTGGAGAGGACATTCAGACATCTTCACACTCACTAATCTGCTTCTACCAAAGACCAGACAGGCTTGAAACTATAGGAAGGAACTTTCTTTTTCACTTCAATAAAATTTAATATGGGCTGTCACCTGCTGAGGTGAACATAAAAGTAGACCTAACCAGGAAGGAAAAAACCTGTTGTGCAAGTTTGCAGAAGAGTACATGACTTTGATTTGAGAGGGCTGAGTCCATCTTTTTTTCAGATTCTTCTAATTAAATGTTGCCTTGATGTATGGATTTAAATTTGCTCTTACAGGCCACACTCACCAAGCTTTTCTGCACACATTAGCCTGAGAGTTGTGGCCATTCTACTGAGTATTCTACTGAACATACAGTTGACCCCACCCATCTCATTCATAACTGCCTCTGTATATACTATCTCTCATAGGCCTTCTCCCCTTTGACCTCCATAAATGCAGGCGAGTAAAATGAAATAAAGTGTGTATCTATCAGAGGTGACTGGGAGAGAAATATGAAAGCCCTTTCAGTTGGGGTTTTAAGTTAGGTGAGAATGTGTTCCTTCTGTGTTGTATACACTAATTGGTGTAGATGGTTGTCAGGGGCGTACAGTTTGCTGTATCTGAAATGGTCTTTGGGAAAGGCTGGCCCCATCCTACTGGGAAGTGAAAGACGTATGACGGCTGTTGTGGGTGCATGTGCACCTGTGAGCACAAGATAGACACTAGGCTTCTGGGTCCTGCCTTCCTAAGGTTCACAGCCTCTTACAAACCTTCTGAAGTACACTTGGTGTTCATTGGTTACCTGTACAATTCACTATTCTGAAAGGTAGTTTAGCATTCTCAAGTGGGTCAGATGTCCTGGTAGACTGAAACAAATGCTGCACAATTTGACAGACATATTTCCAGGAGGCGCTCTTGTGCCCCCTCCCAGAGTTCTGTCACCTAGGCTTCTACAGAGCTAGGGTGGTGGGTGTTCAATTAGGGACTCTCCCTCTGTAATGTCCTGGACTGATCCTGGTTTGCTGGTTGTTATAGTGGTAACAAGGGCTTGGCAGGCTATGGTCAACCAACGTACAGGGAAGAGTGACCGTCCTTATAGGCCTTGAGAATAGGGAGAGTCTGTGTGACAGGAAAAGACAGGGAAAAGCACAAAAGGCAGACGCAGCAATGGGACTGATTCTGTTCAAGAGGCAAACGTTCGCCATAGCTGAGGCCCAGCGGTCACTACTGCATGAAGAGAATAGGAGACTGGATATAATCCATACAGATTTAAGGAAGTTAAAAGTGTATAGTGAGATTGTGAAGTATGTGTCTGGTCTTCCTCCCATTTCCTGGCATTCAGCTCCTCAAACACTTGGAATTTCCATAGTGATGTCTTTGTCCACTAATGAGTTAGCTGGTGGCCAGAAACCCCTAGGTAGCTTCTGGTTGGGATTTTCAGCCCCACCCAACCTCAGGGAGGGGGAAAAGGGCTGAAGGTTAAGTTGATCACCAGTGGTTTAATCAATCATGCTTACATAATGAGGCCTCCATAAAGATTCGGGAGGACAAGGTTTAGAGAGCTTCTGAATAGCTGAACTTGTGGAGTTTCCTAGAGGGTGGTGTGCTGGAGAGGGTGAAGAAGCTCCATGTATTGTCCTGTACCCTATACTTCTACCATTTCTTCATCTGTCTGCTTTGTAAGTGTTTTTCTCTGAGTGCTGCAAGCTACTTTAGCACATTAATCAAAGCCACGCAGGGGTCATGTGAACCCCATCAGAAGCACAACCTGGGGCTTTTGATTGCATCAAAAATGAGGGGCAGTCTGGGGATTAAGCCCTCACCTTGTGGGATCTGATGATATCTCCAGGTAGATAATGTCTAAGTTGAATTGAGTTGGAAAACATCCAGCTGGTATCCATGGGACAACTGATCACTTGCTTGGTGGGTGGGGGAAATCTCTTGTCAGAAATTATGTGTATAGTGGGAGGAGCTGAATTTGGTTTTTCCTACACCATTAAAATAGTATATTTTGAAAACCTTCTAATCAAAATCTATTGGAATAAGCTTTACTCCACAAAGGGATGC
>NW_003852680.1:539333-540123 GCF_000181295.1 Otolemur garnettii
TAATATCTTTCCTTTTGTGTCGTACATCAAATTGTTTCTGTAATACCATCTGTGCTGCATGGAAACTTAGTGGTTCTGGCTCTCTTAAGTATTCACTCTAGACTTTTAGTGGGAGGTTTTTAAAGTATCTTATCAGTTTGATTTAGGTGCAAGTAGCCAAGAAGACAGTTTCTAGATTTTATTTAGACTCACCTTGGGAAGTAGGAAATGAAGACAATTAGAGATGATTCTACTTCCTAACTTCTAGAGATGGGAATGCAGTTCTTAAATGATAGAATACATTTAAAATCCTACATCTTTTGGCAATTTTGCAGGTGAAATGATGCCTAAAATATTTATAGCTTTTAGGACTTATCTTCTGTACAAGCATAGTGCTCCAAGATCTTGAAAATTACTGGGGAGATTAAATGAAATATATTCTTACTTACTAGTTGAAGGTACCTGGGAGCAGGTTTAGAAGACCAGATTTTGGGCTTGATGCCTATAGCACAGTGGTTACTTTGCCAGCCACATACACCGAGGGTGGCAGGTTCCAACCTGGCCCGGGCCAGCTAAACAACAATGATATCTGCAACAAAAAATAGCTGGGCGTTGTGGTGGGCGCCTGTAGTCCCAGCTATGTGAGAGGCTGAGGCAAGAGAATTGCTTAAGCCCAAGAGTTGGAGGTGGCTATAAGCTGTAACTCCACAGCACTCTACCAAGGGCAACATAGTAAGACTCTGTCTCAAAAAAAAAAAAAAAAGACAACCAGATTTTGTACACATGCCCTTCCTTTCTGGGGTGGCTGACC
>NW_003852680.1:541030-555443 GCF_000181295.1 Otolemur garnettii
TTTTTTTTTTTTTTTTGTTCTTAGATTGAGAGGCAGCTAGGGCACACTGTGGCAGCAGCAAGGATGCATCCAGTCTGACTTTCATGTGGTGGGATATATCGCCTATAAAGTCCTAAACCTGACCTGATGTACCTATAGGGGCAAAACTTTTCTTTGTGTAGGTTTTTTTTTTTTAGCAGTTTTTGGCCAGGGCTGGGTTTGAATCCACCACCTCCAGCATATGGGGCCAGCGCCCTACTCCTTTGAGCCACAGGCACCGCCCTCTTTGTGTACTTTTAACAGACAGTCTGACTTTTACAGAAAAGCATCCACCTTGTAATTCAAGGGTGATTCTATTTTGTTCTTTTCGGACCTTAGTGAGAGTTGTTCTCTTGTTTCCAGGAGGAAAAGAGCTTAGTAGTTGCTTAGCATGCCCTTGAGGTTAGAGGAGCTGGCCCATGTGCTCCTTGGGGTGGTTCTCTGCTGCCTCCCTGGATCCTGGAGTGGTATGCCCAGTGGCAAAGCACCTGTTTTTGTCTGAGGTTGCTTTCCCTTCCCCCATTTCTTCAGGGTTGGCAGAGTGGTGGGGTTCTTCACAGTCATGTGTGCAGTATTGTCTTTAGCTGCCTTTTGGAATGCTGGAGGCAACCATTTAAAGTGAGTTGTGGGCAGCTTGTTGTGGGCCACAGTGACCCATAGCAGGTGTTGGGAGCTATGTATGGTACAGCTCTGAGCAGTGTTAGGTTGTTGAACTGGTGTGCCTAGTGTGCCAAAAACATGGTTGGGGTCAAGGTGCCTAGGCCGGGGGCAGCAAAATGGGGATGTCTCATGACAACGTCTGAGGGACTGGGTGGAAGCTGCTCCAGCTCAACAGTGGAGAGATAGTTGGGAGAAGAGGTCTGGCTGTAATTGTAATAGAAGCATTACTTGGAGAGCAGAGGATAGGGCTTTTGCCACCAACCATAGGAGGGGAGGCCCAGGTGGTACCAGCATGTATATTTCTGAGGCTTCTCTGACCCAAGGCTCTAAGGAGGACAGTGGCCTCCCAGTGCCTGAGGAGCCATCCCTGTCCCTCTCTGTGTCTCACCGGGGTGGGGCAGGATAGTAGGTGCTCGCCCCAGAGCAGGAGGGAATCTAGTGATGGTTCTTCCCCTGCCGCTGCACTTGTGCTTTCCTGTTTCCTCAGGAAGAGAGAGTCTTCACTGCTCAGAGAAAGAGATGGGGCTATGTATTTTTTAAATTTTATTTCCAAAACTGAAAGTTCCCTGACAGCAAAAATCAAGTTTTGGAGATTGGCCTTATGATTCACTTAAGGCAGGAGTAATTTTCTTTACCCTAGCAGGAAGAGGCCACAGGTCCCACCCCACCACCAGTGGCCTGAGGAGTGACTACACTCCAAGTGTTTACTTTATGACAGCACCACTAGCTATGCAATTCCAGTTTTCTTTTCCTTTGAGTAGGGTAGAAAGGGGCCTCAGGGCACTGTATCCCCAACCCCACCCTCCCATGGACAGAGCGATGTCCCCAGAAGAGCACTTGGCAGCAGCATGTCCAGGAAGTGAGCATACAACCAAGTTCACAGATTTGCTTTGCAGTGGAGATCGGAGTCCTCATCACCTCTCTTCCCAATCCTCTCTGCTCCCTGTGAAGCCTAGCCTGGCCTTGTCACATCAGGTAGCTTGGGCAGGCTTAACAGGGCACTGCAGACTCAGCCTCTGGTGGATACTAGAACCAGAGGCCTCTGCATGAGATTCAGGAAAATGCATCCCAAGCAGATGGTTGCACATCAGGCATTGGCTCAGCCTCCCCTCAGCACTGCTCCCTGAGGCTGCATTGAGCCTGTCTGTACCTGGGGAAGTGCCAAAACCCAGTCTCCAGGGCCTCCCCACCTCCCCTAGGAGTTGGGTTCCTGTCAAAAGGGCTTCAGGAACAGGGTCTTTCCTGTGGGCACCTGTCTGAGCCTGAACTACCGATTCTTTTTCCCCACAGACAGGCAGGTTGCAGTGCCTTCTAGCAGATTGGGAAGCCTGCCTGCTAGTGACCTATAGGGCCAGGCAGGGAGAGGATATGGTGTCCTCCAACTTCAGGGTATTTTATCCACTGTGCTTTTGTGTTGCAGTCATAAATCACTACAGGTTCTTCCATTCTCAGCTTGTATGGTACATTTCTATGTTGTGGGTTAGTATAAATTTGTGTTTCTAGGCTTCCGTTTTCCCAATGGGTCCTGCTGCCCTAACTGCACTTGGGGTCAGATTGAGGCCTTTCCCTGCTTTCCCTGCCAAAGGAGGAGGAGGAGGGCCGAGGCTCTGCTGCTGCTCCTTTTCCATGTGTCTGTGGTCAGAGGGGTATGCACAGCAGCAGAGGAGGCCTTGTGTTCAGTGACAAACTAGAGTTCTGTCACACAAAGCAGGACAGAGAAGACTTTGAGGACTGGCCAGTGTTTGCCATAATGCGGTGTGCAGAGAAACAGCTTTCAGAGCCTTTTGGAAATCCCTCATTATAGCTATAGTCAGAGGTCATGGAGCCACTTGGTGCTGCCTTTGGTGGTCCTGGCAGCCCCCCAAATGCTTGCATAGGGCTACATATCTGCAGATTTTAGAAGGACAAAGTGTTGGGGAAGCACTTTGAGGATGGTTACATTAAAAAAAAAAAAAGAAAAAGAACTTTAAAAATACGAGTAAAGGGGAAATACCCAGTGTAAATGTGCAGGTGGTCAGTAGAAACAGCTCTTGAGAGTTCTTATTGTGGTCCAAGCATACTGCCTATGGGTTAGGCTCACATGAATGGAACTTACTTCCAGCTGTAGGTATGTAAGCTGTTACAAGGATGTCACCTTCAATTTTAATTTAACATAGCAATTGAAACTGAATTTCACTGATTGCGCCCTCTCCCCCTGAAAATCAGCCCCAACAGGTAACGTACCTCCTTTAATTCAGAAGATGCAGTGTTGAGGACAGCAGGAATGTCAGAAGCTGGCCACCTCTTTGGCAGGGCAGCCCTTGTCTCCTGACAGGTGTGGGATCTCTGCATAGAAGGGCCTTTTAGTGACTTTTGACTTCCTGCAAAACAGCCTAAAAATTTTGTTCTGAAAAACAACACTCTCTCATTGGAACTTGCCTTCAGATGCAGGCCAGAGTAACAGAGTTCTGGAATGTTTTTGCAGTTCTTTTTTCTTACTCTTTGTGACTAAAAGTTCAGTGGACCTTATTGAGCCCGTGGACATCTTGCCTCTCTGAGCGTGAGGTGTGTCTGCCCATCCCGGATAACAGCATTATCCAGTTTTCCTCTACGTGAATTTTAGTAAGATAGTAATGAAATGCAATGTGGGACTTAATTACAGAAAAATGTCAGCCCTACAGAAATGGAGTGTTTGACTTGCAGGCAGAGTAAGGCCTAAGGCTCTGTTTGGCTAGTGTACTAGAGTCCCATATGATGTGCAAGAATCCCATTAAGTTTATGCAGATAAGAATGTGTAACCATGCCACATGTGAAAGGAACAGGCCCTCCTTTATTTATTTATTTATTTTGAGCCAGTCTCACTTTGTTGAGTGAGTGCTGAAGCATCAGCCTAGCTCACAGCAACCTCAAACTCCTGGGTTCAAGTGATCCTTCTGTTTCAGCTTCCTGACTACAGACACCCACCACAGTGCCCAGCTAATTTTTTCTATTTTTAGTAGAGATAGGGTTTTGCTCTTGCTTTTGCTTAGGCTGTTCTTTAACTTCTGAGCTCAAAGGATCTTTGCACCTCAACCTCCCAGAGTGCTAGGATTACAGACATAGCCCTTTAAATTTACATCCTCAAGTGTCACATAATAGATTGGGCTTTCACATAATTGATAGTGCCACATACATGACTGCTGGGAGGCAGTGGCTCTTTAGAAACTCTTAATATAATGTACATAATTTTCTCCAGAAAAATCTTCAGCTTTGTTAAATTTCCTCAAATTAGACATTAAAACTGAGATTATGATGTCTGCATTGCACTGTATGTAATTTATACTCAATGAACTTTAATAAAAACAAGGAAAAGAACTAGGGGTGTCACTGGCTTTCCATTTATGTTGTATGCATCTTGCTCATGAAAGCCAAGTGTATTCTCTTGGTTCAGCAGCAGAAAACAGAACCTGGGCCCTGGAGCTTATCTGAGCCAGATAATGTCCATCTCTCTGGTGATTCCTAAAAGGACAAACTGTCCCCCTTAGCCTATTCCTCTACACAGCTGTGATTTGGATGGGGGCTGTCTCTGGCTCAGGCTGTAGCACCCTCAATACTTGTAAGGGACAGCGGACAGTATTGGCAGATGGCCCAGGTAGAGGCCATGGGTGCGTCAGTTCTTTGGGGCTAAACCTGTTCAGTCACATTAATTCATTGACACAGAACGGGTGTGAACACACAAAGCTGCATTTCTCCAACCTTGTTTAGAGAGTTAGCCACTTGAGCAGAATGTCCCATTCCATGCTTTGGTTCCTGAAGGCCACCTTTACCATTGTGAGGGAAATGCCATAATCTTGGGGTGCAGGGAGGACCAAAGAAAGCCATGGTTTGCCTACTTCCTGATATGCAGGACTATTCAGACGAACCTGAAAAACAAGTTTGAGCTCATGGGGGGGTGACCAGTGGAGGAAAGGGTGACAACACCAGGGCTGAGCCTGACACAATTTGGGACCTGTGCCAAGAGGCCCTGGAAGTGACGATGGCAGTTGCTGGAGCCCTTTCTCCCACCACAGAGACATTGCTAGGGCCTGTGTGTGCTGGTGCTTGGCACCTGAGACTTCAGGCTTACCTACCCACCCTGGCTCCACCACTTAATGGCGGGGCTGGGACCACTGCTTACTGTAAGCCCTGCTGCCTGCAGGCTTCAGGGAGGTTGCCCCAACATAATGAGTTCTGGTGTATCATTGGGGGTATCAGACCCAGGGTGTGAGGAGGTGGTGGCAGAGGACACACATAGACAAAATGGGTCGTAGATGGTGCTGCGGCCATGCTACCATACACAAAGACTTGGATGTGTTCCCCACCATTGGATGTGGCTACTCTCAGACCCTGAGAGGCTGGGCATCTGTGTTGATTCCTCTGAATGACACAGCTGTCCCACACTGCTTCTGCCTGGCACCACTGGTTTTTTGCAGTTTTTGGTCAGAGCTGGGTTTGAACCTACCACCTCTGGTACGTGGGACCAGCGCCCTACTCCTTTGAGCCACAGGTTCCACCCCAGGTTCCCCTTATTTTAAGTTAACCCGGCTTCATGGTTCCCTTGGCACAGTTACTGTAGACTTGCTGTTTGCACAGCAAGGATAGGCCTTTCACACCACATACACTTGCCTCAGCTTCCTTCCATAAAACTGACAGTGTCAGGACCCCTGAGTATCATTTCCTGCTAGGCCTGATCACCACTGGCATAA
Organism: Otolemur garnettii; assembly: GCF_000181295.1. Lineage (NCBI taxonomy): Eukaryota > Metazoa > Chordata > Mammalia > Primates > Galagidae > Otolemur > Otolemur garnettii. The sequence goes on from NW_003852680.1 coordinate 546,412, forward strand.
GTCCAAAGGACACCTCTGTTTAGCTTGTTTCTTGGTTTTTTTCTGTGAACCACTCATTGCTTCTTTCCAGTTCCCCAGAGTTGTGATAAAAGTACATAAGTGGTATGCCCCATTCCTTGAGGTGTCCGTCACCTGTTCCACCTGGAGGAGGTGTCCATGCTGCCACCCACCCTCCATCTCCTAGACCCCTGGGGGAGCCCATAGGTTCAGAAGATCCCTGGGTTCAGAAGATATCTTTATTTTCCTCCTATGCTTGGTATTTTTGGTGGGATTAAAGGTGGAAAATCATGCTCTCAGGATTTCGAGAGCATTGCTTGGGTCCTCTTCAGCTGGCAGCAGGCCAGGGAAAGCCTTGGCACAGGCCTTTAGTCTTGGGGGGGGGGGTCTTGGGCTCCCATTTGGGCATGTTTAAGGATTTCTTATTCATAATTTTCTAAGTTCTTTATAGGGATTCTGTTGACATCTTAAGTTAGACCTCATTTTCCCTTTTATTCATGTTTTGTCTCTTTTCTGCATGCCTTCATTATGTTTTTCTTTTCTTTTTTTTTTTCCTGTTCATAGTGTCCACCAGGGCTTTCTTGTTTGTTTTATTTATTTAATTTTTTTGAGAGAGTCTTACTTTGTTTCCCTTGGTAGACTGCAATGACATCATAGCTCACAGCAACCTCAAACACTTGGGCTTAAGCGATCTTGTTACCTCAGCATCCTGAGTAGCTGGGACTACAGCCACAATGCCTGGCTCACTCTTGGGGTCTCACTTTTACACAGGGCTGGTCATGAACTCCTGAGCTCATTTAATTCACCTGCCTCAGTCTCCCAGAGTGCAAGGATTAAAGGAGTGCGCCACCATGCTCAGCTCTTTTTTTTTCTTTTCCTTCGTGATAATGCTCTGTTCTTGTTTTGTGGACCTGGTACTTTATAACTTTATAAAGCTGGCATTGTGTGTGGTTTGGATTTCTGAGATTTTTACTTGGTCAAGGGTTTTCGCTTTACGTGTTCTTCTGTCTCCTATCTTGCTTCCCTGCACCTTCTTGTTTTGTTTGGGTCCCTTACATTGGGGTTTGACTCCTATGGGGCCTCCAGGTGATCCTTTGCAGATATGGTGGGGCATATGGAATTTTAAGGTTCCAGAAGCTGAACTGGATGGAGGGGGTGTCATGTAAACAGGTTCTCAATGGCTTCTCCCCTTTACTACTGTGGACAGCACCAGCATACCCAGCCCCTGGCACAGTCCACCTTTCTCTGCCTGGTCTAGCATTGCGTTCCAGGGTCATCTCCCTCCCTTTTCTCTCTGTTGGGTTTCCTCATTGGCAGTGTTTTCAGGAGTATATTGAGACAGGCATGTATTTAGTATGCACTGTGTTCTGTGGGCATTCTTCCTCTGTGTTTAGGAACTCTGGCCATCCTCATAGAAGGGACTGCTATAATAAAAGTCTCTGTACATTTCAAAATTCTTGTGAGGTTTTTGTCATTTCTTTTTTTTTTGCAGTTTTTGGCCAGGGCTGGGTTTGAACCCTCCACTTCGGTATATGGGGCTAGCGCCCTTCTCCTTTGAGCCACAGGCGCCACCCTCTTGTGAGGTTTTTGTTATTTTTGTTTTTGTTTTGAGACAGAATCTCTCTGTTGTTCATGCTAGAATGCTGTGGCATCAGCCTAGTTCACAACAGCCTCAAACTCCTGGGTTGAAGTGATCCTCCTGCTTTAGCCTCCTGAGTAGCTGAGACTACAGGTGCCTGCCACAACACTTGGCTAATTTCTCTATTTTTAGTAGAGGCAGTCTCATTCTTGCCCAGGATGGTCTTGAACTCCTGAGTTCAAGGGATTCTTCCACCTCAGCCTACTGGAGTGCTAGGATTACAGGTGTGAGGTGCCATGCCCGGCCTGTAAGTTTTGAATAGGTAACATGGTTTGGAAACAAAAGGACAAGTATCCAAAGGGTATTGGGTCCAGCTTGATGGGGTTCTGTTGGCTACACATGGCATGTTGGCAGCATCAAATCAGCACTGGATGGCCAGTTCTAGCCCACTGAACAAGACCAGCCCATATGAGCCCATGTGGATAGCAAAAAATGCATAAGAGGAATCTCCTTGTAGTTACCATCAGACAGTTGCCCAACCATGATTCGGCCAAGAACTGCCAGGGTGCAGGAGCCCTGGGGGAGGCTGTCCTCCTGGGTGGCCTATGTCCAACAGTATCAGTCAGCATGTGGCCAAGCACCAGACCCAGTGTGCCTGATGTGAAGGAGCTTATTATACTGGCGCCTCTGTCTTGCTGCTGACCCTAACAGAGCACTACTGCAGTTTCTTTTCGAAGTTCTCTGTGTACTATTAGGTGCTAAAAGTCTCGGATTTTTTTTTTTCGATCAGTATTTGATAAAGTGACTCTTCTTTCAAAAGTATCTGGAGCATGCAAGTGCCTGGTAGCCCCCATTATCCCACCAAAGGTGTCTTCTTGCTTAGGACCCTTCTCTGCAGTCTGCCTGGTCTCTGCTGGTCAGTACAAGCTAACTTGATTGGTGTGCCTGTATTTGTGCTCTGCTGAGTGGATTCTGTGGTTACAGTGTATGGCAGACACAACGTGTGCTCTTACAGTAGTGGATTGCTAAGGGCATCCTGGGGTACCTGGCAGTGCCCAGCTGCTGCTGTGCTTCTGAGGAGGCTAGCACCACCTAAGTTCTTTCCTTTCTGGGTGACCATGGCTCAAACTGGCTGGATGAGCCCACCTACCCCAGCAAGGCCAGGCATCCTCAAAGCTCCCAGCATGAAGGGTAGAGGCTGACTCATAGTCCTGCGGCTCTGTGTGTGGGCCCTTATCCTTATGTACTGCTGTCCTGAACATGGGGAGAGTGTCGGTGGTTCTCTTTCTAGTGTACAGTTTCCATTTTGGAGTGTAGAGAGCCTGGCTTGTGTCTGGTCTCCAGGTAGTGAGCTGTCCCTCCCCAGTGTGTGTGGAGCCCAGATGCTCAGGTGTGGAGATAGGGCAACTGCTTCCTGACTCAGCCCTTTTCCCACAGCTTCCCTGCTTTTCCAGCTTGAGGTGGATGGAGGGGCCCAAGAGGCTGAGTTCTTTGTGGCTGGGAGTATAGCATATCCCTGCCCTCAAGCTTCCAGGAGGGAGGGTGGGTGGCCTGTGCTGCCCCCGGGCTTCTGCTGAGCAGCGCACAGAAACAGATGCAGAACACCTCTTTCCCCCAGGTGTCCCTGGCCAGTGTTGCTGACACCCGTCTACAAACATGGGGAACATCTTTGCCAACCTCTTCAAGGGCCTTTTTGGCAAAAAAGAAATGCGCATCCTCATGGTGGGGCTGGACGCTGCAGGGAAGACGACAATCCTGTACAAGCTGAAGCTGGGTGAGATCGTGACCACTATTCCCACCATAGGTGAGGCAGTGTGGGGCTGGTAGGGGGTAGGGCTGGAGGGGCAGGAAGAGTGAGTGGGGCCTCATTCTGCACCTCTCTCAGGCTTTAACGTGGAGACCGTGGAGTACAAGAACATCAGCTTCACTGTGTGGGATGTGGGCGGCCAGGACAAGATCCGGCCTCTGTGGCGCCACTATTTCCAGAACACACAAGGTGAGGGAAGGGGCCTCACATCCGGGCACAGAGCTCACCCTGGCATTGGCAGCTGGGGCAGTGGCCTGTGGGTGCGCTGGGTGGGCTGCACCGGGGTCAGCTTGACGCTAGCTGCTCTGCAGGCCTAATCTTCGTGGTGGACAGTAATGATCGAGAGCGTGTGAATGAGGCCCGCGAGGAGCTCATGCGGATGCTGGCTGAGGATGAGCTCAGGGACGCAGTTCTCTTGGTGTTCGCCAATAAGCAGGTAGGCTCCTGGAGCACCAAGGGGAGAGTGGGACTGGCAGGGCCCCTGCTTTCTGCCCCGGGGAGGCCCACTTGCTGACTTCTCTTTCCCCCAGGACCTGCCCAACGCCATGAATGCGGCCGAGATCACAGACAAGCTGGGGCTGCACTCCCTTCGCCACAGGAACTGGTACATTCAGGCCACCTGTGCCACCAGTGGGGATGGGCTCTATGAAGGACTAGACTGGCTGTCCAATCAGCTCCGGAACCAGAAGTGAACGCGACACCCCCCCCTCCGCCCTCCGCTTCACTTTCATGTGGCAAACGTGCGACTCTGTGGTATGAGTGCCAGAAGCTGTCTCCATGGTTTGGTCACAGTGTGCATCGCACCATGCTGTAAATGTGGCAGACGCAACCTGCAACCAGGTTTTTTATTTAATGTAAATAGTTTTTGTTTCCAATGAGGCAGTTTCTGGTACTCCTATGCAATATTACTCAGCTTTTTTTATTGTAAAAAGGAACTCACTGTTCAGTGCTGAGAGGGGTTTAGGGCTGCAGGCACCTGGCCATCAGGAGTCACTGTGGGAGCCAGGCCCTCCTATCTGGAGGGTTATGTTGAGATCTATGCTGGTGGTTGGTTTTTAACCCATACTCAGTGCATTTTTTTAAATAGCTAAAATCCAAGACAGGAACACTTGAACACACGGAAGGGAGACCCCGCCTGCTTAGTGTAGGTTTGCAGCGACAGCCTGAATGCCAGCCATTGGCTTGGCCGTTCCCCTTGGGGACGTGAGGCAGTGGCTTGTAGACCTTTGTCAATTCTGCATGGTCACCATAGAGACCCTCTGACTTGCTTGTCGCTGGGGCACCCTGCATTCCATAGCCTTGCTTGTCCCCATGCTCCCTCAGTTCCTGGGGCCTGGCTGAGAGCCCCTAGCTGTCCTCCCGCCCGCTCAGGGGACACAGGGCCCCACCCGTACATTTGGTCAGCATTCCCCGTGCTCACGCCTGCTCAGACACGGTGGGATGTCTGGGGCCTCACCAGCAGGAGTGTGGGCAAGCTGGGCATCTGGGCCCTGGCCCCAGGAGCACCCCCCATGTGTGAAGTAGCTTTTTCTCCCTCAGCCTGCAAGGGTCCGATTTGCCATCGAAAAAGATGACCTCTACTCTTTTCTCTTGTATTTTGATAAACACTGAAGAAGCTGGAGCTGTTAAATTTATCTTGGGGAAAACCTCAGAACTGGTCTATTTGGTGTCGTGGAACCTCTTACTGCTTTCAATACACGATTAGTAATCAACTGTTTTGTATACTTGTTTTCAGTTTTCATTTCGACAAACAAGCACTGTAATTATAGCTATTAGAATAAAATCTCTTAACTATTTCACGGGCTCTCCAGTGCTTCCACACTGCTGCCAATACATGTCCCACAGGAGGATATGGTGGGAGCAGGTAGCTCCATTCCAGAGAGAGCAGGTGACCTGCCCAGCTCAGCTACACACCTAATCGGTTTCATATGCCCTTCCCCCCTCCCCTGTGGGAGGGAGGGGAGAGGGTTTTCTCTCAGTAGGAACCCATGCCTGGACCTGGCTGGTCTCTTGCAGGCCCCTCTCCCCAGAGGCCCTACCTCATACATTTGCACTGGTGGGCAGGGCCACTGCCAACTCATGGGTGCTTTGCACCAACCAGGGGAGGGCCTCTCCTTGGGGTGAAGAGCAGCAGCCTGTGGGGGACATTTTGCTGGGGTGTGGCAGACCCAAGGCCTTCCACTCCTGGGCAATGTGAGGGGCTACCCAGGAAGCAGTGCCTGCTCAACCCCCTGCCCTGTATGCAAGATAATGTGATCTCCAGGTGGTCACAGGTGAGGGCAGAGATCAATGCAACACAAGCCACACCCCTCCAGGTCCTCAGGAAGCATTTAATTTTTTTAATCAGAAGCAAGAGAATACATAAGGAATCCGGCCTGATTATACAGTGCCTTTATATCATGCAGCCCAGTGGCCATGTATGCTCCAGGGCAGCTATAACCCTTCTTGGCCCAGGCAGATAGGACATGTGGCCACCCTGTGAGGAGCCAAGCTGGATTCCCATGGGCCAGCAGGGTCTTGAGGAGGTGGCCCAACTCCTACTTGAAGGGGCTGCTCCACTTTTTGGACCCTCAGCCTGCCTTTGGGTGTCTGCTGGGCCCTGACTGCACATGGGGAAGACTCCTAACTCCCCTGGACAAATTCAGGAAGGCCAGGCCCTGGGGGTCCTCCAGTTTCATAGTGGGCATCAGTACCTCCTTACAGTGACCTTGCAATGAAGTTTCCTTTTAAAATAAATTTATTTAAGTACAAAGAGTGAGTCAATATAAAGAAAAATAGAAGTGACCCTACATGGCCACAACTAAACTGGGGACGGAGTTAGGGCACAGAGGCTACAGACAGGATATGGAGTTGGGTCTCTGCTGGGACTTCCTGGGTAGGTTCACCTTTGCCTGTGGGCTGAGAACCTTCAGTGCAGGCCAGGCTGGGCCAGGACATGCTCCCCTAAGAACTTGCTGGGTTCCATGTACACCCAGGCCTTGCTACCTTGGAGGAGTTTTCATGAAGCAGGCCCCTTCTGCCTGGCTGGCATTGTTCCAAGGCCCAGCAGGCTGAGCCCAGGGCCACTCCAAGGGAATAGCCCTCACCCAAATAGGAAGGGCAAGGCAGAATGGGACAGGCACTCAGGCATCAGAGTCTCTGTCATGCCTCCTGGTGGACAGGCTCCTCCCACCATCTCCACTGTGTCCCTGCTTCCTCCTCTTGCAGCAGGGGGAGGAGGAGTCAGAGTCGTGGTGGCGGTGGTGGTGTCCAAGCCTAGAAAGACACCAGACAGGCAGAGGGGTCAGACGCTCAAGAGTGATGGAACAGTGCCCCAACCACCAAGTGGCAGAACCAGGCTAGGCCTACCGAGCAGGAGATATGGGTGAGGGGGTCTCAGCCTGCCGCCTGTGCTCCTTATCTTTCTTCTTCTCTTTCTTGTGTTTCTTCTTTTTCTTTTTCTTCTTCTCTTTCTTGCTCTTCTTGTGACCCTCAGAGCTACAAGGAGGTCACAGAATGGGCCTCAGCCCAGCGAGACTCCAGGCCTAGGCGGGTCCCCTTGGAGGAGGGGATCCCATTGCCCACTAAGAAGTCAGCTAAAACTAATGCAAAATTCAACCAAGGGGACCGCGTTTCAGGAGCTGGACAGTCACACATAGCCAAGTGGGTACCACAAAGACACAAAAAAGTCACACCACTCCCCACCTGCCTAACCTCACTCTGCTCTCCTGCCTACACCTGGGGCAGTGCCTACTATGACCCCATGTGAGGTAGACTCACCCCAAAGGCCCTCCTGCAGTGCAGCCCATAGCACTGGCTTATGCTGGGCAGCCCTCCCTGCCTTAGGACCCTCTCCTGCCAAAGGTGACGCCAAGAAACTCTCTCTCCCAGAGACAACTCAGAAGGAGGGGGAACCAGAGAACAAGGCAGGGCAGCTCACCTGGCCTCTGCCTGGTCCTCTACTCGAGGCTTCTTTCTGGTGGTGGGTGCCGAGGCTCCGGGCCCACCGCTCTCCACGCGGTGATGCTGCAGCAAAGCCATACTTTGGGGAGGGGCGTCCCCCAGGCACTCCAGGGAATGCTCCCCCCCGGGGTTCCCGCCCCCACCCCCCGCATGGGACTTCACCGCATTCTGAGTGGGCAGGAAGATTACCGTGAACACAGCAAGCCCCAGCTTGGCGGCTTCCTTATCTTCCCGGGACAGTGCCACGCGTCCCGCGGAACCACTGCGGGGACACGGAGATGAGTGCCGTCCAGCAGGGTCCCAGCCCCACCCAATACCTCCCAGGACGCGGCCATACCTGGCACTGCCTAGCCCTAGCAGCCGGTCCACGCCTTTCTCCGGGTCCCCGCTTTCCCGCTTACACACCTCCACAAAGTCCTAGGGGGCATAGGAGAAGGGCGGGTGGGCGGGAAGACCCGTCAACTAGACCCTGCCCACCCCACGCTCTCCGCCACCGCCCACTCCAGGGAGTTACCTCTTTGCTTAGGCCGGTAGGCTGCTTCTTCACATTCTTGTAGCCGCTGCCAGGGGACCAGGGCGGGCGTTAGAGTGCGAAGGACTCTCCTCGTCCTCCGCTGCCCAGTTACCTGCAACACCCCCCTCTCCACTGCAGCCCCTGGGGACCCCTCAGGTCTCCGGTTCCCCTAGTCCTTGCCCTGGGGACACTCACAGAGCGGCCAGCAGGGCCTCGCGCTCCGCCTGCCGCACGGCTGCCAGCTCCTCTTCGCGGCTTGGCCCCGCGCACGGCGCCCGGCCCTTGGCGTACCAGGTGAGGTCGCGGCCCTTCTGCCAGCGACCCACGGGCGCCATCAGCGAGTTACCTGTGGGAGAGGAATCATAAGTCCCGCGCCCGTTCCCCGCCCGCCCTCCTACGGACCCTAGACTCGGGACCCCTCCCGCTGCGCACACCTACCCAAGTAGTTCTCCCTCTGCTTGTCGGTTTTTACATCCTCCCAATTAAACTGGTCCTGTCCGCCGCGCACACCGCCTCGGCTGGAGCCGAACATGGCGCCCGGGCGGCCGCCGCCCTCGGCCAGCCACCGGCGACCCCCGACAGCCGAATCCTGATCCTGTCTGGCCCGCCTCCTCCCCCGCCGCGCGCTGTGACGTCACGCCCGCGCCGGCAGGGAGCCGTCGTACCGTCTGCAGGGACCCCGCGCGCTTGCGCGTCACCCTCACCCTTGCACTAGGCCGCTGCACACGGCTTCGGGCCGTGCGCCTGCGCACCGCGGTCCCAGGCCCAGCGCGCCCGTGCTCTGCTCGGATCCCTCCCGGGGCGGGGTCTGTGCAGTGGGAAGTCAGGGGCCATGGGTTTATGGAAAGTCAGCCTGATGGGGACAGACTGACAGACATAAAGTTTAAGGTGACCAGACATCCCGCTTTTGAACAATTTGACCTGCGTCCTGCAGCGTTTTTTAAAAAGTCCCGATTTTTGGAAAGAATGCACGACAAGCTAGGGAAGGGAGGGAGAATGGGAAGGGAATATACGGTTTTCGACTGCCGAAAAGGTTAATGTAACTCCATTTTGGAATGAAGAGGTTAATGTAACTTCATTTCGTAATGAAAAGGCTAATGTAAACTCCTTACTCCCCTCCCCTGCAAGGTCGCCCAGGTGGAATCGGTATCAGGAGGATACTGGCTCCCTCCGTCATTTCTAGGCAAGGACAA
>NW_003852680.1:555578-567651 GCF_000181295.1 Otolemur garnettii
TGTCCCGCTTTACCAACGTTAAAATCTGGTCACCTTAATAAAGTTCCAAGCCCCATCCCAACTAAACGGAGCCACTCTTGGCCAAGAGGGCCACAGACAAACCTTAAACTCGAGTTTCAGCCCTGAAGGGAAGGGAGGAACGGACACGCCTCGCTATACCGCCCCCCTTTTAGAGTTTAAATGCAAATGACCAGTATCAATATTGAAACATAAATCATAAGACCTACAAAACAGACTCTGTGACAATAGTTTCTAAATTATTAAAAAGACTTAAGGCCGTGCAGGGTTAAAGCAGCTAAAGGCCATCGATTATTTTTTTTATTTTTTATTTATTTTTTAAGCGACAGAGTCTCACTTTGTCTCCCTGGTAGAGTGCTGTGGCGTCACAGCTCACAGCAACCTCCAGCTCTTGGGCTTAGGCTATTCTCCTGCCTCAGCCTCCCAAGTAGCTGGGACTACAGGCGCCCACCAAAACGCCTGGCTATTTTTTTGTGGCAGTTTGGCCGGGCGGGTTCAAACCCACCACCCTTGGTATAGGGGGCTGGCGCCCTACTCACTGAGCCACAGGTGACGCCCAAGGCCATCATTTTTTTTAACAGCTCTTTTGAGTCGCTGTGTTTTGGTTTGAGCTTAAAACATTCCTCCCTATTACATAATATTTTATTTCTTTGCAAAATATGTTTAACTTATTTCTTTATTTCAGAGTATCATACGGTTACATAAATTGCATTTGTAGATTTTAAGTCAATGTTGTGACTTTGTCCTTCACCCCGAATATATGCATTGCACCTGTTAGGTGTGAATTTACCCAGCCCCTCTTTCCCCCTCCCCCTCGCTTGATTTCCCTTGAGTTTTGCTTCCATATGTGCACATGAGCATTAATCTACTAGTTCCAATTTAGTATCAAGAACATGAGGTGTTTTTCTTTTTTTTTTGGAAAGTCTCACTCTGTCACTCTCCATAGAGCGATGGGGTCATAGCTCACAGCAACATCTCTTAGGCCTGAGCAATCCTGCTTCAGCCTTCATACTTCAGGCCTTCGTTCCTACCCCAGGCTAGATTTTTTTTCTTTTTTCTTTTTTGAGACACAGTCTCACTTTGTCACCCTTGATAGAATGCTGTGGCATCATAGCTCACTGCAACCTCCAACTCTTAGGCTCAAGTGATTCTTCTGCCTCAGCCTCCTGAGTAGCTGCTGGGACTACAGGCGCTAAAACATCAGCTATTTTCAGAGATGGGGTCTTGCTCTGGCTCATGCTGGACTGGAACCTGTGAGCTCAGAACAATCCATCCACTCAGCCTCCCAGAGTTAGGATTACAGGAATGAGCCACTGCACTGGCAACTAGTTTTTCTTTTTTTAGCAGACTCCTGAGCTCAAGCAATCCGTTTGCCCTGGCCTCCCAGAGTGCTAGGGTTACGGGGGTGAGCGCTGTTTTTCCATTCTTGTGACACCTCACTTAGAAGAATGGGCTCTAGTTCCAGCCAGGTGGTTATAAAAGATCACCATTTTTTTAATGGCTGAGTAGTAAAACTTTGTGTGTGCATGTATATGTGTGTAAGACAGTCTCCCTTTGAGACCCTTGGTAGAGTGCCATGGTGTCATAGCTCATAGCAACTTCAAACTCCTAGGCTCAAGTGATTCTCTTGCCTCAGCCTACCGAGTAGCTGGGACTTTAGGCTTCCACAACACTCAGCTATTTTTTTAGAAATGGGGGTCTCACTCTTACTCAGAATGGTCTTGAACTCCTGAGCTCAAGCAATTCACCCACCTTGAGTGAGGAACTTCACACATTGGAAGGCCACATTAATTTAGCTATGATCAAGTAAGGCCACATTCAAAAATCTTCAATTAGATATGCCTAAAAATGTACATTATTTTATAAAAATCTATGTACATAATAATTTTGAAAAATGAAAGGTATTTGTTAATTTTAAAGTTAAATAACCTTTTAATGACTTTGTTGTGTCTGTTTTTGTTGGAAAGCATTTGAATATTTGATTGCAGCATGGAGGTCCACAGTTTTAGTTGATTCTGTAGGTGGGTAACAATCATTTGTGACCATAAGGGTATAATGACTTAGGTGAGGTAGGAGAATGTAGATTTGCAGCAAGAAATCATTTTGTGGGCATGGTGCTGAAGGCGTGGGTATTCAACTGCATTTTTCTATGTTTCCATTGGATTTTTCTTAGCATCCAACAATGACTTTAACATGTCATCTGCTGAGAACTCAATCAATTCCATCTGTAGTTCTATAGATGCTTTGGTAACATCAACTAGGTGAGGCTGATATGCTAATTTGAATGCGGTGTCACAATTCTCAAAGTTGGTGAACCTTTTACCGTATTCTCAATTAGCAGGTCTATATAGCTGTGTATTCAAATGATTTGCATATATCATCCTGTTCATCAATGACCTTTGCTAACTGGGGAAAATACTCATTTGAAATTTCCTTTTGAAGAGGTGTTTTAAAAGCAATAATTTTCTTTCAAAATGCTTAGATTTTTCATATGCAGACTTAGTTAAAATTTTCAAGTCATTCTGATTTAACACATCACACAGAAATGCTGCATTCCTGTTATTATCTTTCAATAATTCACATTGCTTTTAGGGTTCCTAGCTTATTTAAGGCATAATAGTAGAAAGGGAGAAGAACAATTTAAAAACTCACAAATTAAAAGCCTTATGAAACTAAAAACACAATTCACATTCCTGATTCTGTTCTTCATCAAAACTATGTGTTCTGGCAGAGAGAAAATGTTAGTGAATACCTGACCCTGAGACAGCTTAATGAACTTCAGAATGGTACTATAAATCCACCTCATCATTCAACTTTAGCATGTTACCCAGCTGATGATGCTGTGCTGCATTTGCACCAAGATAGTTAACAATATTTATAACTTGTGACAAAGTGTCACTCAAAATAGTAGGTTTAGCCAGGGGCAGTGGCCCAAGCCTGTAATCCCTGCACTTTGGGAAGCCAAGGTGGGCAGATTGCTTGAGCTCACCAGTTCCAGACCAACGTGAGCTAGAGACCCCATCTCTAAAAATAGCTGGGCAATGTGGCGGGTACCTCTAGTCCTGGCTACTCAGGAGACTGAGGCAAGAGACTTGCTTGAGCCCAAGAGTTTGAGGTTCCTGTGAGCTATGACAACACAGCACTCTACCAAGGGTGACAAAATGAGACTCTGTCCAAAAAAAAAAGAGTAGCATTAGCAGGTATTTTGCTGATGCAGGATACAATGAAATGAGAGCATCTAGATCTGTTAACATGTTTCTTTTGATCTGTGTAATAAACCCTTTGTTTTTCTGTGGTGGAAGGTGCACCATCTGTCTGCACATACACTCACTAAATTTACCAAATTCAGTCCAACTTCGTGACATTTATCTGAAAAGTTGTTCACCGTATCTATTTCCCACCTGCTGTTTGCAAGAGTACCCAAAGTGAGTAACTCTTTGAAGCAAAGAAAAAAATCTTCCATTATGACCCAAATGAAGTATTAAACCTGAGTTGCTATTATCAGTTGATTCATCCACAATGATGAGTAATACATATTTTCCTTTTGAAGTATTGCATGATGAAGGCTATTTCATACTGCCTATCAGTTTTGGTTCTTCTTGAAAGAGGCAGTTGTATGTACTTTGAAACTTATCACAGTCTAAGTATCCTATAACTTCAACACCCTATTCTTCACAATTCTATAACACTGAACGGCTTCCCTTTTTTCTTGAATACATAACCTACTTTTTAAGTTGCTTCAGTGGCATTATCTCCAGGTTTTATTGCTGCTTGAAAGAATTCTTGGGTTTTGCTTTTCATCGTTTTATTTACATACTACAGCCTTTCACACCACTCCCTAGTCTAAAATATTGTGATCCTTTAGCCAGGTGTTGTGATAGGTGCCTGTAGTCCCAGCTACTCAGGAGGCTGAGGCAGGAGAATCACTTAAACCCAGGAGTTTGAGGTTGCTGTGAGCTAGGCTGAGGCAACACAATGAGACAGACTCTGTCTCAATAATAATGATAATAATAATATTGCAATTCCCAGTACTCGTTAAAAAATCTGTTTTCTTCCTTCAGTATTCTCTTGATCTTTGACATGACAAAAAAAAAATACCGTTGAGCTGTGCAACTATTCACAAATTCTACTTTAAATAGAAACAGAGTGCACCACTGTCTAAAGCTGGTAACAGGCAGTGTACCTCAGTGGGTGGGCGCTGGCCACATACACTGAGGCTGGCAGGTTTGAACCCGGTCCAGGCCAGCTAAACACAAAGACAACCACAACAAAAAAATAGCTGGACATTGTGGAGAATGCCTGTAGTCCCAGCTACTTGGGAGGCTGAGGCAAGAGAATTGCTTAAGCCTGAGTTTGAGGTTGTGTGAGCTGTGACGCCATGGCATTCCCAGGGTGACAGCTTGAGATTCTGTCTCAAAAAAAAAAAGCTGATAATAGACTGGTGTACTTGACCCCCCATAAACTGTTGCCAACAAGCCCCAAGAGGCAGTGGCACCAGGCAGGCAGGTGAGTTAGAAATAAATCAATAAATCATGAGCATGGCAGCCGTCAATTTATCCTTATGGGTTACTAATGTTCTAATTATGCCAGTCAATCTGGGAGGATTATTTCACTGAAACTTATTCTTTTGTATTTTTTTCTTGAAAAAAGAGTTTCATTAGGTCGCCCTTGGTATAGTACTATCGCATCACAGCCCACAGCAACCTCCAACTCTTGGGCTTAAGTGATTCTCTTGCCTCAGTCTTCCAAGTAGCTGGGACTACAGGTGCCCATCACAATGCCCAGCTCTTTTTTTTGTTGTTGTTCTTGCAGTTGTCATTGTTGTTTAGCAGGCCTGGGCTGGGTTCAAACCTGCCAGCCTCAGTGTGTGAGGCCGGTGCCATAACCACTGTGCTATGGGCGCCAAGCCAATTCCTTTGTATTTTAAATATGTCTATTTTAAAAATAAAATGAGGCAGTGCCCATAGCTTAGTGGTTAAGGGTGCCAGCCACATACACTGAGGCTGTGGGTTCGAACACAGCCCAGGCCAGCTAAAAACAACTGCAACAACAAGGCTTGGCACCTATAGCTCAAGCGGCTAAGGCACCAGCCACATACACCAGAGCTGGCGGATTCAAATCTAGCCCAGGCCTGCCAAATGACAACTACGAAAAAAAAAAAAAGCCAGACATTGTGGTGGGCGCCTGTAGTCCCAGCTACTTGGGAGGCTGAGGCAAGAGACTCGCTTGAGCCCAAGAGTTTGAGGTAGAGCACCAGCCCCATATACTGAGGGTGGCAGGTTCAAACTCAGCCCCGGTCAAACTGCAACAACAAAAATAGCCAGGCATCATGGTGGGCACCTGTAGTCCCAGCTATTCGGGAGACTGAAACAAGAGAATCGCCTAAGCCCAGGAGGTGTAGGTTGCTGTGAGCAGTGACATCCCAGCACTCTACTGAGGTTGATAAAGTTAGACTTGTGTGTGAAAAAAAAAAAAAAGTTTGAGGTTGTCGTGAGTTGTGATGCTACAGCACTCTACCCAGGGCAACAGCTTGAGACTCTGTCTCAAAAAAATAATAATAATCATAAAATGAAAATATAAAAGAACAAAAATGTATTAATAAAGATACAAGTATTTGCTCTATAAAATTTGATTTTAGTCAAAACACCACATGCAGCTTTAAAGCTGCTGGTTCCCCACCCCTGTACCCCTGGGCTAATTACCCTGGTGTTCAGTGATTCTTTGGAATCCTAACTGGCCCCATTCTGGGAAGGTCTGGAGCACTCTCTTGTGGGAACTCCTTCACTCATTTACTCAATGAATTGATACCCTGTGCTTTCCTACTGAAGGCACCAGGATGAGCCTTCATCCACATGTAGGAACATAAATCACATGTCCTAAGGGGGACAGCTGCATGGCGTGCATGGCATAGAGTCCTGTCCTGCAGCCCACAGGAGGTACACAGAGAATAACCAGGTGACTCCCAGGAAGGTTCTCAGGGGCACAGAGCAGTGTTTCTTGCGGGCCAGGTCAGGCACTGCTGAGTCACGGGGACAGATGCAGGGGTAGGGGCATCCTCATGAGGATCTGCTCAGTGGAGCTGAGGACAAGAGGGAAGACAGAGGGGCCAGAACAGGGTCTGTAAGATGGGGGCCTGCTTAGCTGCTCACAACCACAAGCCTTATTACTGGAGGGTGACCCTAGACAGTAAATCCAACTACTCCATTACCCTAGAAAGCTACCCACCAAAACAGAGTTGGATCTTCAGGAGACACAGCCCAAGAGCCAGGATCCTCAAAAGCAGCCACAGGGCCTGACATGCCCCAGGATACGAAAAAAGGCAGCCCCAAGGCACAGAGGTGTGGTAAGGAGGAGACCTGAAGTGCCCCAGGATGGGAAAAAAGAGCAGCCCAGCCTCCTGCAATATCCTAAGCCTGTGTTTGGTATATGAGTTTGGAAAGTACACTCCCATGTCTAGCGACATCAACCCCTGGGCAACTGCAACTGGGGTGTTTGGATATGCTCTGGCTGCATGTAACTACAGTGCTCTGCAGACTCTATTAAGGAGGCAGGGACAACCAGGGCTGGCTGTTCCCCTGGGAGCCCTTGGAGGGGCAGGACCTTGCCCTCCTTCACCAACCCAAGGCAGCCTGGGCACTGATGTGGCCTGCTATGGTCTGGATGGTTCTGAATGATTCATGTCTGCCTGGCTGAGGATGGTGTCTGGGTCCTAATCACCACCCAAGCACTGCTATGCAGTCAAGAGCTCAGTAACTGGGCTGCAGAGTATTAAGTGTCTCCTGCCAAGCTGTCTGTATGCACCACAGCCCTGAAGCGGTGTCCTAAACCTGCAGGTTTAACCTAAACCAATCCTGAAGCCTCTGTGCACCTGAGCTGGTGCTTTTCAGAGAGGAAAGCTGCATACCAAGAGGGAAGAAGACACAGAGACTTGAAGCAATGGCTTCCAGAAAGTGTCATTTAACAAAAGATACCATCCAGTCCTAGCAGATCCCTGAGGCAACTTCTTGCCAATCCAGCCACGGTCATTTCTTGGTCTTGGTCCAGAACTGCCGGTAGCGCTCCACATCAAAGTCATCACTGGGCTCCTCCTCGTACTCCTTTCTGGGCTGGAGGTGAGCCTCTCGTTTCCGTAATCTGGCCCGGCGTTCCTCAGGGGACAGGGTATCCAAATCTATAGGCATCTGCAGGAGAGGTCAAAAGCACCAGTGTGGCTTGGGACTTTGGACTTTGTCTCCCTTCAGAGCTTTCATTCTAAGAAAAAAAAATTTTTTTGTACTTTCTGTTTTTGTTTTTTTTTTTGAGACTGTCTCACTTTGTCACCGTTGGTAGATTGCTATGGTGTTATAACTCATAGCAACCTCAAACTCTTGGGCTCAAGTAATTCTCTTGCCTCAGACTCCCAAGAGCCAGGACTAGAGGCACCCACCACAATACCCAGCTATTTTTAGACACAAGGTCTTGCTCTGGATCAGGATGGTCTCAAATTCCAGAGCTCAAGTAATCCACCTACCTCAGCTTCCCAGAGTGTTAGGATTATAGGTGTCAGCCACTGCACTCAGCCTTTCTATATATATATGTATATATATATATATATGTGTGTGTGTGTGTATATATATATATTTTTGGAGACAGAGTCTCAAGCTGTTGCCCTGGGTAGAGTGCCATGGCATTGCAGCTCACAGCAAACTCCAACTCGTAGGCTTAAGTGATTCTCTTGCCTCAGCCTCCCAAGCAGCTGGGACTACAGGCGCCCGCCACAATGCCCAGCCATTTTTTGGTTGCAGTTGTCATTGCTGTTTGGCAGGCCCAGGCTAGATTTGAACCTGCCAGCTCTGGTGTATGCAGCTGGTGCCTTAGCCACTTGAGCTACAGGCGCTGAGCCAACTCGTTAATCTTATCTGACGTTGCTGCTTGGAGTGAGTTCTGAGCTTTCACCCCGCTCCCCCACAACAACCTGTTCTCCTCTCCCTGCAGCCACCTGTCCATCCCAAGCTGCCTGGCCACTATCCCAGCCGCCTGGCCTTGGGCCCTAGCCAGGCATCAGGGAATGCCTGGTGCAGAAGCTCACCGCCAGTATGCGCCGTGGTTCCCTGTAGCGGATATGGATGGTGGAGCCATCCTGCCTGACCAGCAACACTGGGTAGAGGCGTGCATAGGCCTGGCGGCGCACACGAGTAAGCGAGGCCCTGCTGCTGTCAGCCCACCAGGAAGATGTGTGCAGGTGACAGGGTGTGGGGCCAGCTGCCTTTACAGTGCTCTGCCTCAGCAGGCTGCAAACAAACACACACACACGTATGGTCAGTGGATAGTGCTGGGGCAGATGTGGGTCACTGCCAGGCCTCAGGAAACATTTAACAGAGTTAGTGATCCATGTCAGGGGCAGGATTTGCCTGGGGGTTTCTGAGGCATAGTCAGAGCAGCACTAGCTCCAGCACCTTAAATAGACTTCTAGGCATGAACAAGGGTACAGTCTTCCAGCACTGAGGACAGAGGCCAACAGCAAGCTTAGAATAGCCCTCTCCTGATGACAAGAGGAGGGTTCCCTGGGGTAGCCTTTGACAGTAAACCTGAGAGGCCTCTAAGTCCATGCTTACCTAAGCAGGCAGCCCACAGTTGTCATTCCTCCTCAGAGCCCCAGTGGCACGTGGAAGTGGTCAGTAACGGGTGCTGGTGTGCAACCTGCTGGGCAAGGAAAGAAGAGATCTTTTATAAAGAAATTTCTTCCACCTAATTGGTCCTCATTAAATCCCAACCCAGAACGAAGCTACAGACCCCAGTCCACCTCCAACATGCATGAAATCACTGGGTAACTTGCTACCCTCTTCCAGTAACCCTCTGGCTTTCTCAGATTAGAATCACCTGGAGAGATTTTTCTAAAAGCAGAGATTCTGAGTCAGTCTGTGGCAGGGCACAGGCTGTCCCTTCTAGTGGGTTACCAAGCCAGGGAAACAGTTCTAAATAGACTGCAGCTCTAAATGGTAGAGCTTGGCTCACACATTGCTTTCTAAGATCGTTGCTAGTTTTCATAAAAACCCAGTGAGGTGAGGATTATCACACCTGTTTACAGAAGGAGAAAACGGCCCAGGACTGCGTGGTTATGTTCCCCGATTCCCAGGGGAGCCTGTGCTGAGGTAGCCGACATGAAAGCCAAGCGTTTCCTACACACAGACTCCAGGAAATAAGACTGCACGGTGACCGAGGGCAAGGAGTCCTTGGTAGAGTGCAAGGGTTCCCTAACTAAGGAGGGGACCAGAAAGGAAGAATCCTGTTGTCTCTAAAATGGAAATCCTGCTCAGAGGCCTTGGTTCACCACCTCCCTCCCTCTCGACCTCACCAGGACAGAAACCCAGGGACTGCCCAGGGTGGGTCTTGTGGGAAAGCCTCTGCCTCTCTCATCTCCTTCCAGGAATCCGAGACACGTGCACCCCTCTGCTCTCTTCTTGGCCTCTCTCCCGCTAGACCCCACGAGAACAAGTGCAGCCCCACCCCCTTCCCCACCTCCAACCCCCTCGACCCCAGAGGGACAGGGTCCTGGTTCAGATGGACCCCCAGCTCCTTCCTAGCCTCCCGCCCGGGAGACTGCTGCTCGCCCGCACGAGGAGTCAACCTGCGGCCGCCACCGTCGCTACGGAGAAGCCTTGAGGACTGGCAGTGCAGGACCCTAATGGCACGTGGGAAACTGAGGCCTGTAACAAGGCCACGCAGAGGGTCACAACAGAAATCCGAACCAGCGATACTTTAGTCCCACAGCCCATACGTAAGCTGCCCGCGCAACGTCGCGCAGCGGTGACGTGTTACCTGGGCGGAGCCAGGCCGCAGTGAGCTGGGAGGCGCGGCAGCGGCGGCGGGTTTTTTGGTGGGGCCAGGAGGGCGGGACAAGCCTAATGGGCGGGGCCGATGCGGCACAGTGTAGTAATTGGACAGCGGCGAGGCGGGTGAGGCTGGGGCCTTAGTCCCTGCTGGGAGGCGCAGAATGGGGCGGGAGGGGATCCAGGGACTCCGGGAGCTGGGGGAAGACCGGGAGTGGGGCTAAGGGTGTCCGAGGAAAGCCCTAGCGGGAGTCAATAACAAATCATGTCACCACAACCTAACCAAAATGGTACAGGGTAAGGCCGCTTCCATACTTGGCATCCCCGAAATCCCTGTGAGCCTCCCTAGTACCTTGGAAATAAAATTGATCCTAGGAATTCCCCCTGGGGTCTCAGTGGTTCAGATAGGATACTTGGGTTAGGACAGGCCTTTTTCCCAGAGCACTAAGGCCAGCTGTGCAAGGAGCTTCTGAAACTAGTGCTGCTTTGTCTTGGGCAAATTGCAGATAGCTTGGCACTTCCCCTTGGGTTCTCTCCCTCCACTGCCTGAGGTTCTGTTCCCCTTCCCTTGCTTCCTCCTCTTTTGCTTTTATCAATCTTTCTGTTAATCTTTCTGTCAATAAACTCTGTCCTGTCACTGGAAAAAAAAGGTTGCAGATAGTAAGAGGAAATCTGGATACAGACAAAACAGGGGCGGGAAAAGGAGTATGGAGAGGAGTCTCCAGTTTACTCCTGTAAGATTAGAACTGTTTCTAAAGAATTTCTATTTTCTTTTACATTCAGAAACAGTTCATTCGATGCTCTCGAATGAACACTTGCCTAGTACTAGCATCTCCACCTATGAACTGATTTGAGCCTCTAGAGCTAATGGACTCTTTCTACACACCTTTCCTAGAAACAGACTTCTCCCCCATACACTAAGAAAGCGGTCAATTTTGCAGTGGACAACGGTTGGATGTCCTCTAATTCCAATCAGTCCTAACACTACCTACCTGAATACCAGTTGCAAGTGGTTTACTTGCCTTTTTTTTTTTTTTCTTTTGCAGAGTCTCACTTTGTTGCCCAGGCTAGCATACTGTGGCATCGTCAGGGCTCACAGCAACCTCAAACTCCTGGGGTCAAGCAATCCTCTTCCCTCAGCCTCCCAAGTAGCTGGGACTACAGGTGCCCACCACAACACCTGGCTAACTTTTCCATTTTTAGTAGAGATGGAGTCTTACTCTTGTGCAGGCTGTTTCCAAACTCCTAAGCTCAAGTGATCCTCTACCTCGGCATCCCAGAGTGCTAGGAGTTCAAGCATGAGCCACCACTCCTGGTGATTTTACATATGCTCTCGACCTGATTGGCTACAAATCAGGGATCCCACCACCTCTCCTTGGGTTTAATTAATTTGCTACAGCAACTCACAAAATTCAGAGAAGCACTTTTGCTTTATTATAAATAAATAGTGCTATAAATAAACACTTTTGGTTTATTATAAAAGATATCACAAAGGATACAGATGAAGACATGTAGAGGGCAGGGTGCAGGGAAAGGCGCAGAGCTTCCATGCCCTCTCCAGTGGGTCACCCACCAGGAACACATGTTGAACTGTCTGGAAGCTCTCCAAAATCCTGTCTTTTTGGATTTTTGTGGAGGCTTCATTACATAAGCATGATTGATTAAATCAACTCAATATTCAGCCCCTCTTCCTCCTGGGAGGTTGTGGGTAGGATGGGAAGTCCCAACCCTCTAATCCTGCCTTGGTCTTTCCAGTGACCAGCTGCATCCAGAAGCTACCAAGGGGGTCTCAGACACCATATAACTCATTATCATACCAAAAAAATGACCCTTTTGAGATTCTAAGGATCTGAAGAGTGGTATGCTAGGGAATGGTGCAGGGACCAGGAGAAAATTTCCCATTCTGCCCTCCAAAGGTTCACCACAAAGCAATTCACAAACAACAAATTAATAGGAGAAATGGGCCAGATGCATGGCTCAAGCTTGTCAACATAGCACTCTGGGACACCAGGGTGGGATGATCTCTGAGGTCAGGAGTTCAAGACCAGCCTGATTGAGAGACCCCATTTCTACAAAAAAATAAAAAACTTAGCCAGATGTGTGATGACATACATCTATAATCCCAGCTACCTGCGAGGCTGAGGCAGGAGGATTGCCTGAGTCCAGGAATTTGAAGTTGCTGTGAGCTCTGAAGATACCACTGTACTCTAGTCAAGGCAACAGAGCAAGACTCTGTCTCCAAAAAA
>NW_003852680.1:568609-569946 GCF_000181295.1 Otolemur garnettii
TCCAACTCCTGGGCTTAGGTGATTCTCTTGCCTCAGCCTCCCGAGTAGCTGGGACTACAGGCGCCCGCCATAACGCCCAGATATTTTTTGTTGCAATTTGGCCGGGGTCAGGTTGGAACCTGCCAACTTTGGTATATGGGGCCAGCGCCCTACACACTGAGCCACAGGTGCTGCCCCCCAACTCTATAAACTGTTATAGTCCACCACAGCACACATATCTTAGGCTGTGATTACCTGCTATTCCCAAATAAACTCCTTGTTTAGACGGTTGGTCTCTCTCTTGTTCATTTCAAGTTGTTACTAAGAACAAGATCCTTTCCTGACTTGAGGCCTCTGGAGCAGTGTGCAGGGCCCACCTCAGCCCACTATACTCTCCACTTCCTGGCGTTATGTTTTCCCTGGGTGGTAAGTCCTCTGTTGATTGGAACTCCCTTCTTTTGGTTGAGCTCTCTGACTTTATTCAGAATTTATTTGTATTGAGGACATCTCACCCTTTCTGGTGAATATGTTTCATTTTTGGCCCCTGGTACATAAGTTAGACTGTTTTCTAATTTGTTAGAAACAATTTTTTGTTGTTTCTAAACATCTTTTGAAAGCAAAATAACAGCAACCTTGGACACAGGTGAAGCATGTTAAGAACAAACTTTAGCTGGGCATCTGTATTCCCAGGTACTTAGGAGACTGAGGCAAGAGGATCTCCTGATCCCAAGAATTTGAGGCTGCTGTGAGCTATAATGATGCCACAGCATTCTATCCAGGGTGGCAGACTGAGAATCTGTCTCAAAAAGAAAAAAAAATAATAATAAAAATACAAAGAGCCACTAGGGTGCTTATCATTTTGTGACAGACCCTAGGTTCTAAAATCAAAAACTCCAGTGAAAGGAGAAATTAGTCACTGACAGGCAATATTACCACAGGGGTCCTGCCAGTTTCAGGAACATTTCCATGGAACAAAGGCCCTGTGGTCATGGGTCAGACAATGAGTTCACCAAGCAAAACAAGTAAAACCAAGTGTGTAAAAGGCACCCTTGTAAAAGCAGAACATTTTGCCCCAATCCCTAAATTCCTTGAAGGACCCATAGTATTTTGTTTTCTCCTCCTCCTTTTTTTAATCTTTAAAGCATATGTAATATAGAACATATTAGATAGTATATCATTTGTCAAGTACTTAAATTTTTAAAATTTAGATGTCAAAGATGTGCAAAAGGAAAACAGGTGAGAGTCACGAAATTATTGAAGGACTGCCTGAAAGAGAATATTCTGAGATCAAGGAAATGTTACATAGCTTTTTGGGAGGTTGATACTCAGATTTCTATTAAGTCTCCAGAAGGGAACAC
>NW_003852680.1:570416-573222 GCF_000181295.1 Otolemur garnettii
AAAAAAAAAAAAAAGAAGTATACATGGAAGAAATCTCTTGTTTTTCAATAATTTTTCTTTCAGATCATTTGTTTTTCATTGTTAGCTCTAATATTTTGCTAATAGCTACCTTAGATTTTGATGCCTAAGAACACTACCTAACAGAAGGGTAGCAGAATCCAAGTAACTAAAGAAAGGATTAACCTTCAAATAACTTAGTATGTGAATGAATATACTTTTATGTTTGTATTCGTACTTGTTCCCTTCCAGATCCTCATCTTTAGAGGGAGAATCAAGTGTCATCTTTTCACATAGTTCTGAAGAACTTGCTGTCAAATTTCATATAAGTTTAGAAGCAAAATGTCCTGTAACACAGATGTTTACATGAATAAATGACGCAACAGGTCACGATGAGATGCTCAATACTGACATTTTGATGCATGACCTAGCCATCTTAATATTTCTCATTAATTCATTGATTCAGCTACGCTATAAAAACTTTAATAACCAACTGAATCTCTTTCTTGCAAATAGGGCATGCAGCTCCAGAGTTCTTTAGTCTTCTGGCACAATGAAAAGTGACAAGATGGCCTGTCTTCCCACGAATAATGTTCCCATCTCTTGGTCTTTTCTCACATAAACTACAAGGCTTCAGGAGATTGTGGCAGTCCTCCATGTTTTCTGTATCCATTCTCTGTTCAGAAAGGTTATCGGACTATTCTCCTGTGCTTAAGATGGTCTCCTGGCTTTCAGAATTGTGAGCCAAATCCAAGAATTCCACCAAGCTGCGAGGCTCAAAAAGTTTGGCATTTTCTTCCTTTATATATACATCTTTAGGTCTAACAATTGGAGCTGAAATAGTTCTTCGGCAATCAGGGACATGGATTCCTTCATTTTCCTTTTTTTCAGGTATGGCAGTGGTATCAGATGTGGAAGCAATCTGAATACCAATCCCTCCTCAAGGCCCAGCAATGGAAACAGTACCTCTTGCTTAGAGAGTTAAATTTCTTACACTCAGTACACTGCCACTCATCCTCAGAGTTAACTTCTATATCAGTGTCATACTTAAAGACTTAAGAGTCCTCAAGGTCTTCATTTTTTTCCACTTCAATCATCTTTTTGTCACTCAATTTCCCTACTTCTTCACTTATTTGTTCGGTACCAGAAGCTTCAACTTTTACTCCAACACCCAACTGCTCAGATACTGATTCATTCAAAAACCACAAGTCATCTGTAGCATCTGAAACAATGGCAGTACCCACATCCTTCTCCAGAATTCCTGCATTTATGCTGTGAGGTCAGCAGTGTGGGAATATCAACTTCTTCAGTTCTGTTCCTGGCATTGAAACTTTCCTCTGCACTTTGCTTCAGTTGGTCTTGACTTGGAATATCCATACTGTGATCCTGTGCAAGAGCCAGAGTCTGAGCAGGATCTGTAGTAGAAGTGGCTGAAGTGACAAGACTGTTTCTTAGCATATCATAGAGCAGGCTTGGGTCTTTCATGGAGAAGCTCTGACATCCTAGTAGCTCTCCCAAAAGATCTCCACCACAATATACCATATGCTGCTCCTGTTGATCATAGCTGCGTCACCATTATATACTGGCCTAGATAATTCATGACCTTTTTTTTTTTTTTTGGCTGGGGCTGGGTTTGAACCCACCACCTCTGGCATATAGGGCCACTGCCCTACTCCTTTCAGCCACAGGTGCCTCCCCACATGACCTCTTTAACAATGAACATTTCACCTTGTGCACCTGCTGCCTGCAAAATCTCCCAACGTGGCAGTTTTGCTCGTACCTTATTGGTTTGTCCTGAAGAGAGCCTCCAAGCACTGTCAGATGTTGAACACTGGGCAGAAGTAGACAATGATGTCATTTTGGCAGTGATGAAATTGCAGTCTGTTAAAAGTTACAGCCGTCCATGAGTTGCTCCCTAGCCGAGCCTGGCTGGTGGTAAGAGGGGTAGGCAGCAACAGGCCCTAAAGCCTCAGCAGCATTTTGAAATGGTAAGCAATGAGGTTGCAACTTCCGGCCTCCCCCAAGTCCCTGCACACAAGAGCTTGCGATGAGTCTTCCGGAACCATAGATCCCCCCCCCCGCCTTTCTTTTTTTGAGTGAGACTCTGTCACCCTGGGTAGAGTGCTGTGGTGTTATAGCTCACAGCAACCTCAAACTCCTGATTTCCAGCAATCCTCTTGCTGGGACTTCTGAGTAACCGGGACTACAGGAACCTCCACAATGCCTGGCTAATTTTTCCTATTTTTCAGTAGAGAGAGGGTCTTGCTGTTGCTCAGGCTGGTCTCCAACTCTGAACTCTAGAGCTCAGGTAATCTAACTGCCCTGGCCACCCAGTGTGCTAGGATTACACGTGTGAGCCACCATGTCCAGCCAAGATTTTCTTTTTGCTCTCAAGGGACTAATAAGAGAATGGAATCCCCAAATACTCAGGTATGCCAGGACAACTCTCCTGCAGGAACTCCAGGTGGCTGCACGTCCAAATGTTCTGGTGCACATCCTTGTGTACATTTTTAAAATGAAGGGCAAATTATATCAAAGACAAGTTAGACCTCCAATGGCCATTGTGAAGATCATTCAAAATCCCCAAGTTTTATTTTGCTTTGAATTAAATTTGGGAGGCTGCACCAATACAGTGAGACAGTCTGAACAGGACACATATTTCATTTGGTATCTTGAGGCTTCAAAGCACATTCAGGACTCAAACAATGGTCTCATAATGAAACACTGTCTCAAAACCAGCAGATAGATAAATAAAGGAAGACCAAAAAAGTATTAGTGGCCCAGATCCAGATTCTTTTTTTTTTTTTTT
>NW_003852680.1:573460-586812 GCF_000181295.1 Otolemur garnettii
TGGCTGGTGCCTTAGCCACTTGAGCCACAGGCACCGAGCCCCAGATCCAGATTCTTTCCTCCCCAGACATCTTTTTACCCTTCCTACAGCTCTTCCTGTGACCACTGATAGCCTAGAGAAATGTGTCTCCTGTATTCCTTGAACTAACGCTAAACTCTGAGCCATTGCTAAGGAATTGCCCAAAGTCACTGAATACCCAATAGATTTGCGCTTGGATTCACATAGTCATCTAGGTTTGTTGGCCCAGTTGCTCTTATCTGTACCAGTCGGTTCACATGCTCGTTGATGAAGGCCAAGCCTAACATTTTGGATGGCTAAAGCTAACCTGACACACCCTGAACTGGATTTACAGCAGCAGTTTTCAACCTGTGAGACGTGACCCCTTCATAACAATGAAAATATATCCTGCATATCTGATATTTACATTACGATTCATAATAGTAGCAAAATTACGGTTATGGAGTAGCAAAGAAAATAATTTTAAGGTTGGGGGTCACCACAACATGAGGAACTGTATTAAAGGGTCACAGCATTAAGAAGGTTGAGAACCACTGATTTAGAGAAACAAATGCCCCAATGCTGGAATCAAGCTCAAAATCCGTGCAAAAGTATCCACACAGCTAACCTTGAAATCTTCCCTAGAGCCACAGATTGGAACAAGACTCAAGCTCATACCCACGAAATTAATGACCTGATTCAGAATTATCACAGTGGCTTCTACAGTGTCTTTAGGAGAAATTCCAGACTTCTTATAGATGTAAATTCTACCTGAGTTGTCTTTAAACCTGTTTGTGAATGGACTTACTTGAGAGCTTTCCTGGCTTGTTAAAAAGACCCAAGGAGAATGGAGAACCCCATTCATCCCACATTCAGTAAATAGGGCTCATCAACCTACATCATGAAGAATACCAATAAAAAGAAAATTACTGATATTTTCAATTGCCAGCTACAGCAGATGGAAGCCCTGAAACAAAATCCTTTGGCCTCTGCCATTTTTGTAAAAAAAACCAGACACTGGACCCCTCCCTCAAGAACCTCCCAATATATACTCCCCAAAATGGTTCTGCTAAGAATTGCAAGGGCTTTTCTCATCCTTCCACTCAACTTTCTTGGGGGAAACAACTCTTTAAGATCAGGAACGAGGTCCTACCTGTCCTTATAGATGATGCAGTCATATATTCAGTGCAACACCACTGACCTCTACTGGCCCCTATCTTGGAGTAAGTGAGAATAGAGAGAGGGAGTCTCTTGTAAACTATTGGTTGTCTGTACCCAATCTGTTCCTTTCTCCCTCAGGTCCTTATAGGACACGCACCTTTTTACTTAGTAATTCAGTCCTTGTCCAATTTGTTGGCTGATGGTTTTTGGAAAACATGCAGGAGTTTCTTTGTCCCGAAAGGGGGAAATAATTGTGTAATTTGACAAGCCATCTTGAATTAACTCTACCCTAGAGCCTCCTGTCTCCCACTTCCCTTATTTGACCCATTAAATAAGGAAGCTCTGTGAATCATCAAACCCATCACTGAAAAATATAAAGCAATGTCTCATATCCCCATGTACCTGTCCCTGCAACACCCCAATAGTGCCAGCAAAAAACTTTGTGGCCACAGGTGGAGATCTGTCCAAAACTTTTGTGCAACAGGCAATACTGCTATAAGCTGCCACCCAATTGTTCCAAACCCTCATACCTCATTGATCCAATCCCACATGACAGTGAGTTCTCCCTGTTAGTGATGTATGCTATGCTATGCCTTCCTGAGCAGTCTGGGTGACGAAGCCAGGCAAACCCTTTTGCTTTTACTTGGGAAGGCCAATAGTGCACTTGAGGTTTCACTGGGAGCTCCTCATGCTTTATGCAAATTCTAAAGGCTGACTTAGAGGATGTTATTTTCCTCAAGGATCCACTTTACTGCAACATGTGGATGACCTTCTCCTCTACTGTCTCCCACAGGCAGCATGTGAGAAAGACAGTATATGTATACTTGTGAGAACTCTTAGCTGCCAAAGTCCATAAAGTTACTCAGGAAAAACTGCAACTAGTAAAAACCCAAGTGAAATGTTCAAGCCACCTACTTTCCTCTGAGTGGACCACACTCAGACCTAGATAGGATACAATGCCCCCTACAATTCCCCAAATACCAAACTAAGCACCAACTCTGTGGACTTCTTGGGCTTATTGGATCCCCAGGTTGTCACTTTTGGCCCAACTTTTCTGCTGAAGACCACCAAACGTGACCCTACTGTTCAAGATTCTGAAGATGTGGCCTTTTTTTTCTTTTTTTTTTTGCAGTTTTTGGCCGGGGCTGAGTTTGAACCTGACACCTCCAGCATATGGGGCCAGTGCCCTACTCTTTTGAGCCACAGGCACCACCCATGAAGATGTGGCTTTTGATAAGATAAACCTAGAATTATTGAATCCTCCAGCCTCAGGATGCCCTGTCAACTCTCACTATGGACTGAATGTTTGCTCCCTCTGAAGCTTCTGTTGATACTTAATCATCAATGTGGCAGTATTGAGAAGTGTGGCCTTTAAGTGATTGGGTCAGGAGGGCTCTGCCCTCATGAATATATTAATTTATTCATGGATTAGTACATTATCATGGGTTATCATGGAAGTGGGACCAGTGGCTTTTTTTTTAAGAGACAGAGTCCTACTTTGTCACCCTTGGTAGAGTGCCATGGCATCACAGTTCACAGCAACCTACAGCTCTTGGGCTTAGGCGATTCTCTTGCCTCAGCCTCCCGAGTAGCTGAGACTATAGGCACCTGCCACAATGCCCGGGTATTTTTTTGTTGCAGTTTGGCCAGGGCCACACCCACTACCCTTGGTATATGGGGCCAGTGCCCTACTCACTGAGCCACAGGTGCCGTCTTTTTTTTGTTTGTTTGTTTTAGAGACAGAGTCTTACTTTGTTGCCCTCAGCAGAGTGCCGTGGTGTTACAGCTCATAGCAACCTCCAGCTCCTGGGCTTAGGCAACTCTCTTGCATCAATATCCCAAGTAGCTAGGAATACAGGCACCTGCCACAACGCCTTGCTATTTTTTGTTGCAGTTTGGCCGGACTGGGCTTAAACTCACCACCCTTGGTATATGAGGCCAGTGCCCTACTCACTGAGCCACAGGTGCCACCCGGGACCAATGGCTTGTGACCTCAAGGTAACTTCAAGTGCCATTGACTTATGTTTAAAAAAGCTTTCTCAAAGTCCACATGAAGGGGTGTTCCTTTCAGACCCTCTGAACAGATTAGCAAGCTAGTCATATAGGAGGCAGACTCTGCAAGCAGAGTCTGGCTGTCCCTGGAATTTCTTGGAAGGGACTTTGGGAGTGGAAAACAAGATAAGTTAATGCACATTTCAGTTACATGTTGCACCTGTTTTCTCAGACAAATGGCTAAATAAGTTTTTGTGGTTGTTCTGTATGGTTTCTTTGTACTCTTATCATATAAACCATTGGCTGCCAATTAGTTTTATTATTAGAATGTGTACGTGCAGAACTTAGTATTGTTAAGATTATATAAGCTTGCCAGAAATAAAGTTAGGCGCTGTCTGCCAGAGTGAGCGGCAATCTCTCCTCTTAAAAACATTTCAGCGCAGATTTTTCCTCTGTAGCAGCGATTCATGCAACAGTGGCTTTTTATTTTTTTAAGACAGAGTCTCACTGTCACCCTGAGTAGAGTGCCCTGCTGTCATAGCGCACAGCAACCTCAAACTCTTGGGCTCAAGGGATCGTCTTGCCTCAGCCTCCCAAGTAGCTGGGACTATAGGCACCCACAACACCCAGCTAATTTTCGTATTTTTTTTTTTGAGACAGAGCCTCAAGCTATTGGGTAGAGTGCTGTGGCATTACAGCTCACAGCAACCTCCAACTCCTGGGCTCAAGCAATTCTCCTGCCTCTGCCTCCCAAGTAGCTGGGACTACAGGCACCTGCCACAATGCCTGGCTATTTTTTGGTTGCATTGTTCTTTGGCGGGCTGGGGCCAGATTCAAACCCGCCAGCTCAGGTGTATGTGGCTGGCACCTTAGCCACTTGAGCCACAGGTGCCAAGCCTAATTTTTTAGTAGAGATAGGGTCTTACTCTTGTTCAGGCTGGTCTTGAGCTCCTGACCTCAAGCAATCCATTCATCTTGGTCTCCCATAGTGCTAGGATTATAGGCATGAACCACTGCACCCTACCTGATTGCATAAGATTTCTACAAACCTCTTATAACCCCTTATCTAAGCCCAAGAGTTTGAGGTTGCTGTGAGCTATGACACCATGGAACTCTACTGAGGGCGACTAAGTGAGACTGTCTCAAAAAAGAAAAAAAAATTTGTGTGATCAAAGCTGACTGGGATTGGATGTTTTTATTTAAATTACGTTTCGAATTAATAGTACACTAATGAGAAAGTTTATTCTCTGTTAAAATGACAAACTTCTCTTAAAGTATTGGTCTGAGAATGTGAAGGGTTTTTTTTTCCTTTTGAGTAATTGGCATGGGAAAGAAAGATTTTGTTTTATCAAAAAAATTGCTTATATTTTGTGCTATTATTGGGTTTTTTTTTTTTTTTGAGACAGAGCCTCAAGCTGTCGCCCTGGGTAGAGTGCGGTGGCATCACAGCTCACAGCAACCTCCAACTCCTGGGTTTAAGTGATTCTCCTGCCTCAGCCTCCCAAGTAGCTGGGACTACAGGTGCCTGCCACGATGCCTGGCTATTTTTTGGTTGCAGCCGTCATTGTTGTTTGGCAGGCCTGGGCTGGATTCGAACCCACCAGCTCTGGTGTACGTGGCTGGTGTCTTAGCTGCTTGAGCTACAGGCACCGAGCCTGGTTTTTTTTTGTTTTTGTTTTTTTTTTTTAATGTTCTTTACTCCGTGAGCATATACCAAGGTACTTAAGAGTTTTCTGTCATAAAAAGGAGAGGAAAATTACTAAAGATATTGTGAAAATAATGTACTTCTGTTAACAGAAGTTGTACAATAACTTATAAGTAATAGTTTATGGTAGTATCTACTAACTAAAAATCTACTCATTAAGACATTAAGACTGCTATGGGTTTTTTTTTTTTAGAGTCTCACTATGTTGCCCTCTGTAGAATGCTGTGGCATCACAGCTCACAGCAACCTCACAGTCTTGGGCTTAAGCAATTCTCGTGCCTCAGCCTCCCAAGTCACTGGGACTACAGGTGCCTGCCACAACTCCTGGCTATTTTTTATTTTTTTTGTAGTTGTCATTGTTATTTGGCAGGCCTGAGCTGGGTTCAAACACACCAGCTCCAGTGTATGCGGCTGGCACCCTAGCCACTGAGCTATAGGCACTGAGCCTCATAGGGGTTTTTAATTAAGAAAAGTGGGTTGGATAAAGTTGCTCATGTCTGTAATCTTAGCATTCTGGGAGACTGACACAGGAGGACTGCCTAAGGTCAAGAGTTGAAGACTTACCTGAGCAAGAATGAGACCCCCATCTCTACTAAAAATAGAAAAAATAAGCCGGCACTGTTATGAATGAATGTAGTCCCAGCTACTTGGAAGGGTGAGGCAGGAGGATCACTCCAGCCCACTGGTTTGAGGTTGCAGTGAACTATGATGATACCACATTGCACTCTAGCTATTGCACATCTAGACTGTCTTGGAAAAAAAATGGATTCTTCTCAGCACTAAAAGAACTAAGTTTTTTGTTTACAACTATGTGACCTTCTGTATTTCCCTTTTAGAATCTG
Organism: Otolemur garnettii; assembly: GCF_000181295.1. Lineage (NCBI taxonomy): Eukaryota > Metazoa > Chordata > Mammalia > Primates > Galagidae > Otolemur > Otolemur garnettii. The sequence continues at coordinate 579,158 of NW_003852680.1, forward strand.
TTAATTATCCCTCTGGTCCATTGATTATTACTTCACATTGACCTGTGATCCTATTTTAACCAAGTGTATTAAACCTTTTAACATTTTTGACACACTCCCCAAAATTAAATTCTATTTTTATAGAGTCTCACTCTTGCCCCAGGCTAGAGTACCATGGCATCAGCCTAGCTCATACAAACCTCACCCAAGAAGCTGGGACTCCAGCACCCACCACAACACCTGGCTAATTCTCCTATTTTTTAGTGGAGACAGAGTCTTGCTCTTGTTCAGGCTGGTCTCAAACTCATGAGCTCAAAGGATCTTCCCACTTCTGCCTCCCAGAGTGTTAAGATTACACTCTGTGAGTGAGCCACCACACCCGTCCTAAATTAAGTTTTTTGATCTCAAACTTTTGGGATATTCTAGAGAGCCTCTGGAACATCCAAAAGAGAGATATTAAACCAATTAGGCTTATTTGATATGTTAAATTATATGGGAAACATTGTCAAATAATAAGCGATGCTAAACCTTCTGTAAATTATATTTGTATGCACATTAGTGTGATCCAAAAATCATAATTCCTACGCCAGGTGCAATGGCTCATGCCTGTAATCCCAGCACTTGGGAGACCAAGGCAGGTAGACTGCTTGAGCTCACAGGTTCAAGACCAGCCTGAGCCAGAGACCTGTTTCTGAAAAATTAGCCAGGCTTTGTGGCAGGTACCTGTAGTCCCAGCTACTTGGGAGGCTGAGACAAGGGAATCACTTAAGCCCAGGAGTTTGGGGTTGCTGTGAGCTGTGACGCCACGGCACTCTACCAAGGGTGACAAAGTAAGACTCTGTCTCGGCTCAGCACCTGTGGCTCAAGTGGCTAAGGTGCTGTCCACATACACCAGAGCTGGCAGGTTAGAATCCAGCCCTGGCCTGCCAAATGACAACTGCAACCAAAAAATAGCCAGGCATTGTGGCGGGCGCCTATTGTCCCAGCTACTTGGAGGCTGAGGCAAGAGAATCGCTTAAGCCCAGGAGTTTGAGGCTGCTGTGAGCACTCTACCCAGTGGGACAGCTTGAGGCAAAGACTTGGTCTCAAAAGAAAAAAAAAAGGCTCAGTACCTATAGCTCAGCTGCTAGGGCTCCAGCCACATACACTGGAGCTGGAGGGTTCGAATCCAGCCTGGGCATAGTGAAAGTCTGGAAAAAGAAAAATAACTGATTGGTTAACTTCGGTTTACCTTTTTTTTTTTTTTTTTTTGTAGAGACAAGAGTCTCACTATATCACCCTTGGTAGAGTGCTGTGGCGTCACACAGCTCACAGCAACCTCCAACTCCTGGGCTTAAGCAATTCTCTTGTCTCAGCCTCCTGAGTAGCTGGGACTACATGCGCCTGCCACAACGCCCCGCTATTTTTTGGTTGCAGTTCAGTCGGGGCCAGGTTTGAACCTGCCGCCCTCAGTATATGGGGCCGCCTCCCTACTCACTGAGCCACAGGCACAGCCCAACTTCAGTTTACTTTTTTGTAAGCAGAGAGGCCTTCCTTATTCCTATAGGACTCTGGAAAAACTTTCTTATTCTGCTGACTCTGGAAAAACTGGTCTGTTTGAGGACATAGCTGTTTAACATAAATGACCCCATTTTGGTTTAGTCTGGTCTGCTGGGGCCTAGTGCAGCTCAATCCAGAACTCCAGGCGCCTGCCACAACGCCCGGCTACTTTTTATTGCACTTGTCACTGTTGTGTAGCAGGTCCAGGCCAGGCTTGAACCCACCAGCCTTGGTGTATGTGGCTGGTGCCCTACTCACTGAGCTACGGGCGCTGAGCCTTTATTTTAGTTTGAGACAGAGTTTTCCTCTGTTACATAAGGTGGAGTGCCGGGCTACAAGCATACCTCACTGTAACCTCAAATTCCTGAGCTCACGTGATCCTCCGTCAGCCTCCCAGTAGCTGGGACTACAGGCACTACAGCCATGTGTCACCATGCTCCACTGAATTCTAAATTTTTGTAGAGATGAGGGCTAGCGATGTTTTCCAGGCTGGTCTTCAACTCCTAGCCTCAAACGATCATCCCATTTGGCCTCCCTTAGTGCTGCGATTACTACTAGCGTGAGCCACTCCGCATGATACCTTAAAATTTTTTCCACTTTTTTTCTTTTGGCTTATTTTCACTTTCTTTTACTCAACTATGTTGTCTACAATATGTACCTTGTAGAACAGACGCTGCTTCATTTTACTTCAATTTCCGGAAAGAGGCCTGTCGCCGCCATCTAGCCCTCAGGCAGAGGACGTCCCCTTTCTTTCTTTTTTTTTGGAGCAGAGTCTCACTATGTCGCCCTTGGTAGAGTGCGGTGGCATCACAGCTCACAGCAACCTCAAACTCTTGGGCTTAAGCGATTCTCTTCCCTCAGCCTCCCAAGTAGCTGGGATGACAGGCACTTGCCACAACGCCCGGCTATTTTGTTGTTGTTGTTGCAGTTGTTTAGCTAGCCAGGGCCGGGTTTGAACCCGCCGCCCTCGGTGTATGTGTCTGGCGCAGTAACCACTGTGCTATGGACTCCGAGCCAGGACGTCCCCTTTCCAGACCTTCACAGTACACCTCTTCGCCCCTCGAAAGCGCCTGTGTTCTGCCGTAGCACCTGCATTCCAGAGTGCAGCCCAGACACGCTCCTACCGCTTGGGCACACCGCCGGGTGATGACCCTAGGCCCCACGGACTGAGGCGGGTCTCCAGGGGTCGCCAAGATGAGCGAGCGCAGGGTGGGGCAAGGACTGTGATGCCAGCGTAAAGGCATGGCTTTGTGACATAATTGGAGGGAAGCTGGCCCCCCTCAGCTACACAAATTCCCGCAGATGGAAGCAGAGCCGGCGCGGTGCGTAGATACCGCCGCGTGGGCCAGCACCGGAAGGACAGCAAAACTTGACTTCAATTTCAAGGTCTAGTGGCGGTTTGCCGGTACGCTCTGTGACGTATTTCTGCAGAAGGATGGAGGGGGTGGGGGGTGGGCGGGGTTCTAAAGCACCTCCCTGCGGGGCGCCACGTGACGTCGTTGCCGCGCGGTGAAAGCAGCCGGCGCACGCTGTGACGTATTCCTGTAGACGGAGGCGGAGCCCGCACCGTTCTAAGGTACCGCCCTGAGGGAGGGAGGTGCGGCTGGTATAGCACGTGACGTTAATTTTCCGCGCAGTGAAGGCGCTGGGCGCGCTCTATGACGTCCCCGTGGGCGGTGGCGGCGGCCGCCCCCATGCTGCGGCGCCCTCTGGCCGGGCTGGCTGTTGCCGCCTTAGGCCGGGGTCCTGTGGACGGTGAGTTGGACGCGGCTGTGGTGGAGGATGACTCGGAACGGCTGTGGTAGCAGCCTCCCCTGTGCTCCGTGTGCGTCCCTGTCAAAACCTCCTCGATGCTGTCCTCCGGACGCCAGGGAATCTCTAGTAGGGGTGCATCGGCCCCCAAGGAGTCCCTGAAACAGAAGCCGGAGAACTTCAGGCTTCTGCGGGAGGGCTCCGTCCCGGAACGGGCCTGGATCCCCGGTGCGGCGCACGGTAGAGCCATGTTCAGGGAGGGCAGGGCACTCCCCCCTCACGAGGAGGCTGGCCGGTCTTGCATCCCTATAGTTTCTAGCTCTTGCGGTGTGTAGGACTGAGCAGTGTTCTTCTGAGCTCAGGACTGGCGGGCAGAAAACAACCTGGAAGTCTCCACCCACCTTGCAAATCCGCCGCTTACAGCCGCATACGTGGGGGCTTCCAGGATTGCTGCACCATGGTCCCGCACAGAGTCGGGGATTTGGGAAACAGTAAGTGGTTGGTGCTAGCCTTCCTACACGTGGTGTGGCTTTGGGACTAAAGCCTTCTCTCAAAGCCAGAGAGTCAGCTCGGCGCCTGTGGCTCAAGTGGCTAAGGCGCCAGCCACATGCACCTAAGGTGGCGGGTTCGAATTCAGCCCGGACCCGCCAAACAGCAACCAAAACAGCAACCAAAAAAAAGCCCGGGCGTTGTGGCGGGCGCCTTTGGTCCCAGCTACTTGGGAGGCTGAGGCAGAAGACTCGCTTGAGCCCAGGAGTTGGAGGTTGCTGTGAGCTGTGAAGCCACTGCACTCTACCCAGGGGGATAGCTTGAGGCTCTGTCTCAAAAACAAACAACAACAACAACAAAAAAACCAGAGAGTCCCCCTTGGGGTTTCTGATGCGACCTGTCTGCTATTGCTAAGAATTGTCTTAGAAGGGGTTGGAGTTTGAGGGGAAACAGGGAAGAGGGTGGGCTAGTTCCACGTGTAGATGTGGAGAGGAACAGGTGAAGTGCGCCAGGAGTGGAAGCCAAGTGCGGCTCGCCTGGGAGGGCATTTGGGCGGTACCTCTGCCTGAATCTGGGCTTGTCTAAGTTTTTCTCTCATTGAGACTTTTCAGACTATGACTTGTCACTCAGAAAAGATGGATTTAGGGAGGGATATACTTACTTGGTTTGTGTGGTTTCCTTTTTCAGGTCCTGACAAGCAAAATCCCTTGCTAGGTGAGCCCCTCTCTACCTCTTTATGCCTACCTGCCTGCCTACATGCGCACTAGGCTGCTGTCAAACCAGTGAGTGCTTCACAAACCACTGGTGGAATTTTCCTGGCTTGGCAAAGCATTGGTTTCTGATAGGTAAGACCAGGGGCCAGATCAAAACACAGGAGATCAAATGTAACAAACATGCCAGGAAGTTTATTTTGCTCTATAATACAAGTGGGCTGATCTCTAGAGATGTCAACAGCGTTAGGGAGGGAGGCAGTTCAATATATGGCAGGCTAAAGAGCAACTGGCTTAACAGATAAGTCTTATTAGGGTGCCAAGGACATGCAGCTCATTATTGGGACTCTGGCCAGCTCTTCCTATCAGGGTATCAAAGGCTTGCGGTGTAAGCATATTTTCTATGGGTTTGTAACTGGACAGGTACAAGGAGGTGACAAATCTGTGGTCTGTGATCTGAGTTACAACCGCCTGTAACAGAGTCTTACAGAATGGCTTTTTCAGATCTAAGATGGAGTTAGCTAGGCCAACCTAACAGTTTCTGGCTTGATCACCCAGCAGTTTCCTGGCATAGCAGATTCTGGGAAATGTAAAGAAGAACAGAATAAATTTCAGCCACACCCAAACTCTCTCCCCTTCTGTTTCGATGGTATACCAGAGAAAGGCACTGAGATGATTTGAGGGAGAGCAGGAAGGAAAGGGTGGAAAATAGGTGATCTCATCCCCCAAGGAAGGAAAGAGAGTGAGTGAGGGTGTGCCCAAGAAGGGCTAGATTCTGTTCCTGCCTGTGCTGGACCTAGGTCTCCCCTCTGCATGAGAGGGAGGCCAGCCAATTCTGCAGGGTCCTGGTCACCTTACTTCTCTACCATCCTGCCCTGGATTCCATTCTCTCTCAGGCTCTCTCTGCCCATTGCCCAGGGTTTGCATCAAGGACTCTGTGCAAGAGTCAGCCCATTTGTCTCTCTCCTTGATGGAGAAAGGCTCAGACACAGTTTTACAGGGTCAGGAAGGGCCTTGTGTGTCTGGGGCTTTTGGCCCTTGGCTCTGCTGGGGTCCAGCTTCTGAAGCTGAGGTATGTTCCCTTTCCACCATGGGGAGAGGAAGCGAAAGTGAAAATGCCCTGGCTGTTCCTGGTAGCGTCCTATTTAAAATGAGGCTCCAGAAGGCTAGGTGGGCTCAGGGTGACAAGATGACACCTGAACATGTCCCCACATCCCTTGTAGCCAAGGGCAGGATGCTGCCTGGTGGAGTACCACCAGCTGTCCCTTTGTTGAGCCAATCCCAGCCCAAAGCCCAAGTCATTGTGGCTTGCAGCTTACAGGACGGCTGGAGGGGGCTGACTTCTCTCTGTGTTCTGGGAAGGGTCTCCTGGAGCGGTGGAGAGTGGATGGGGATGGTGACTGTGTTTAGCCTTCAAGACAGGCCAGGTGGGAGAGGGAAGCCAGAAGGAGGATATTCCACTTTTTCTAGGAAAGCAGCTCTCTGGGGCTGCATGGGGAGCTTAGCCCAGGGAGTCTCCAGCAAGGATGGCGACTCCCAGGAGACCATTTATCTCAAATCCTCTGGGAATTCCTTTTGTGGCAGATCTTTCTTACCATTGTCATTGGATTTTGGGCTTCTTGCCAGGCAGATGGGGTTTGGGCATGTGGAATATTACAAGGAGAAGACACAGGATGTGGTTGGCTGTGAGGCTTTCATCTCCCCAGAGGAAGATACCTGGCCTGTGTGTGTTGTCAGGGCAAAAGCCAGGCTTGGCCTTTCCTTCCCACTTGTGGGTCACCAGAACCATGAGGCCTGGGGCCACAGCCCTGTCAGGCATTGGATATGCTCCTGTATAAGGCAGCTTTGCTGACTGCCCTGTCAACTGTGGTCCCTCCCTAGGCAGGCAGCCTGTGCCCTGTTCTGCAGTGGTGGGCATGATTCTACTTCTGTGGGGCCACACCACACTGGCAGAGTCAGCACCCGCTCACTGTGTGCCTGCAGCACCTCCCAGTGGAGCCAGGGCCTGGTGTGATCTGTATCTTCTGCCCTCATGCTCAGGCAGATCTGACCAGAGCATCCAGGCAGGGTGCTTGGTGATTCATGTGCTATGCTGTGATTGGGATGACTGGACCCCCACTGGGTCAGGGCAAGACTGAGCTAGTATACCTCAGGGTTTAGCCCTCCATGGATGGAGGCAAGGGAAGCACTGAGGGAGAGGCTTGGGATCCTGGTCCTTGAGGGGGACTGAGGGTGGCCAAGATGTCTCCATGTGATTTAGGTGCTGAGTGCTAGGTGTCTGCTGTGTGCTGGCTCTGTAGGGGTTCCTCTGATTGAGCCACAGCCCATGGCAAATGGACATACCTGCTGCTTAAGGCTTTAGTGGGTGATTGTAGGGACTGCAGGAGCCTGTTGGAGGCAGGAGGCTGGGCTGGGCACCAGTGGGTGGGTGTGAGGAAGAGCCTCCAAGTCTGTTGCCAGTTTCTGGGTGGCCCCTGTGGGCAGGTGGGATGGGTGGGCATAGCTCTGGCCTGCACCTACCTCCCACCCCCACCTCCTCCCAGGATCCCTTTTGGTCTTGCATCCCTGGGGAGAGTCCCAGGCCCATCGGAATCACCACGGCCCATTTCTGGGGTAGGCACCAGGTCTCACATCCTACAGGACACTGACCATAGCTCCCTGGGCCACCTTGTGGGTTTGGGACTCTGTTGGGGCCGGCTGGGGGGAGGGGACTCTGGGCTGGCCCATGGCCTTACTTTGGGGAACTGGGACCTGAATTTGGAGCTGGGGGCTTTGGCTTCCAACAGGAGCCTGTGACCCAGCAACTGTAGTCTTTGGTCCCTTGATCTCATGGTCCAAAGAGAGAATGGACATGGTTCTGCCTCCCTTTCCCTGAGATCCTCATGGGTCTGTCAGGGTCCCAGGGTCCAGCTCTAGTTTGAATTCTCTTTGAAGACATTGAGGGGATGGAGCAGATGGACAGGGCACAAGGAAGCATTATAGCATTCCTGCTGGACATGGGGATCAAGGACAGCTCCATGGAGGACCTGGGGTAGGGTCCAGCAGGTCCAGGGCCCAGAGACTAAGTGGTCAGAGATGAGGCAGTGCCCTAGAGAGTCTCCTGCATGGACTAGCTCAGAGTTGGTTGTGATGGACATGGCCCCCACGGAGGCCAGAGAGAGAGTTCAAGAATGCTGAGAGCCGGCT